>NC_134837.1:9816377-9879095 GCF_004210375.1 Tachypleus tridentatus
AAAATTTAGTTAACATTGTGTTTGAAAGATTAATATTGGCCATCCATACATTTACTGCCTTGTGTTAGGAAAGTTTTCTTTACGTGTTTAATTTATAGAAATGATTTGACTCTCTTTAAATATCCAAGCTTTTCTTTTATATATTTTATGTAAATACATAAATACCAACATTATAAAATTCAGTAACTGAAAGTTCTATTTTTTCTTATGTTTTATTTAGTCTCGAAATATTTCTTGTGAAAAATATTATATAAGAGTCATAAAAATACAAACTTTGTCCGAAGATCTAAACAAATATTCTCGTGGCATAACGCCACTGTTTTGACTAATGAAAAACACGTACAGCTTTCTAGGTCCAACAGACAGACAGTTTATTTACGACAAGTAGATCTGGACACCGCAGGAGTTTACCGTTGCGAAGTTTCGGCTGAAGCTCCTATATTTGACACGGTATCTGCCAAGAAGGAAATGAAGGTATTCGGTACGTTGTCTAACGCCATTTAAAGTTGTTGATGATGTTGGTATGGTTATAATAAACATGTTCGCTAAAAGAAGGAAAATACTTTGGTGATATTAAACATAAATATTGTTATTTGACTTTCCCATATTGTTATGTTCGTTTGTTATAGAGTAACGTCACATTGGGCTATATGCTGTGTCCACCGAATCGAGCCCCGGATTTTAACGTTGAAAGCCGTAAACTTACCGCTATCCCACGTGGAGGCCCATATGGCTCTGCAAATTTAATATAAGACACTCACTTGTAAGAATAAAGTGCTGAAACATGCATTTTTAAAGAATGTTCTAGTTTATATTGAAATGTAACTTGACAAGAATAATTCATTAACGCGTTTATTAGTAAAACATATTTCAGTAATGCATGAAGGAAATGGTTTCTATCAAAGATAGAAATATAACACTTGAATAACAATAATTATTACAAGATATATGAAACCAAGAATTAAACACAACAATGAAATTATCACGAATAACAATGAGATAATAACACAGCAGCTCGAAGCTACTCCACCTAAATAGTAATTATACTATCCTATACTTTGTCATTGGTCGTCTTATAGAATCAGAAAGTTTCCGGTACCTCAGTAAATGACTGGAACAGAATGAGAACAAGAGGTACTTTAACAATTCATCTTTGTGAGCGTGACATCAGTTGGACCCTCTTTCGTAACATCTTTATTTGATAGAGTTAGACCACAAAACATTAATTGATGTCTCTCATATTTAAATATTTAATTTATCCTTCTGCTACAGAAATTGTCTATTTTAAATCAACTGACAGGCGGGTTTTTCAACGTGATAAGACTTGGGTGAACTTAGCTAATTAGCTGAGCCAGTTTTCTAACGTTCAGACCGATGCATTCTACAAAATGAATTGACGTTTCTGACAAGTTAGGGCTTTACAAAGATTAGTTTTAATTACTTTTTGTTATTATAATTTTACCTTCTTTAATTAAAAAGTAAAACAGATAAAGCGCATCAGAAGTTTTCACATACATGATTGTGATTTATCAAAGAAGAGAAGCAAGATGTTGCAAAATAAATTTTGAAAATTAACGAAAATTAAATTCATACAATCTTTTAATAATTGAGAACAGGTGTGTGGCTCTGTAGGTTAAGTATGTAGAGAACAACAAAAATTGTACCAATGTATGTCACATATGTTAACATAGATTAACACTGTACTAATACGTGTTGAATATGTTGACGTAAGTCAACATTATCAGTGTATGTTGCATGTGGTAGCACAAGCTATGTTGTATAAAATTACCAAATAAGATCTTACAGTGTATAGTCGTCTTTTAGTCGCAATGGAAATGTGATTTGTAATATTAGAAATATAGCTAATGGTTGTACGTTACCTTGAAGGTTACAAAATCTAATCAACAAATAAACAATAAAATACCCGTATTCACTAGAATTTGGTTTCCGTATTTTAATGAATAATAAAAAGGCAAAAAATAGATATTTATTTTTCTTCATGGGGAAATATTTCTCGAGTTTACAAAAAATAAAAAACTTTCCGTAAAACGTAATATTCCCAAAGTTTGAGAACAATAATGTACCATGTAAATACTGTAAATGTGTATAATAATGTGTCGTGCAGATACTGTAAATGTGTATAATATTACACCATGTAGATACTGTGAATGAGTGTAATATTGTACCATGTAGATATTGTAAAAAGTATAATATTATACCATATAGATACTGTAAATACGTATAATATTGTGCCATTTAGATATTGTAAAAAAAAGCATAATATTATGCCATGAAGATACTGTAAATGAGTGTAATATTAAACCATGTAAGTACTGTAAATGAGTGTAATATTATGCCATGAAGACACTGTAAATGAGTGTAATATTATGCCATGAAGACACTGTAAATGAGTGTAATATTATACCTTGTAGATACTGTAAATGAGTGTAATATTAAACCATGTAAGTACTGTAAATGAGTGTAATATTATGCCATGAAGATACTGTAAATGAGTGTAATATTATACCTTGTAGATACTGTAAATGAGTGTAATATTAAACCATGTAAGTACTGTAAATGAGTGTAATATTATGCCATGAAGATACTGTAAATGAGTGTAATATTATACCTTGTAGATACTGTAAATGAGTGTAATATTAAACCATGTAAGTACTGTAAATGAGTGTAACATTATACCATGAAGATACTGTGAATGAGTGTAATATTAAACCATGTAAGTACTGTAAATGAGTGTAATATTAAACCATGTAAGTACTGTAAATGAGTGTAATATTATGCCATGAAAATACTGTAAATGAGTGTAATATTATACCATGTAAATACTGTAAATTAGTATTACAGCAAAGTTTCCAATTTTTCCATTTACCCTAATCTAACAACACTATAAATAGTTCAACAATAAATGTGAGAAACTGATTTTAAAGTTTCTTTTAAGAAAATGGCTTACAACACGAAACAAAAAGTTTAATTTCTAAGTTAAAACAGTTTGATTTAGTTGTTTTTGGTTTTTTTTGTGGGTGTTAATAAATGAATCTTATATTAACAGTTTTGAGATTTTCTGTGATTTAAATCAAACAAATCATTGATTTGGTTAATGATCATGTTCACTCACCATAGAAAGCACATAAATCAGATTTAGTGTATTTCAATGTACGTTCGATTTCAATAATTCCATGGAAGATAAACAAAAGGTAATTCTGTTGTTTAAGCAAACTTTCGTGAGCTCTGTAGATAAAACAGATCATATATCAATGTATCTCAGAACGACTGTTATGTGTATTAACACTTTTTGGATAAGGAGAGAACAACGTTTCGACCTTCTTAGGTCAACTTCAGGTTAAGATGTATCACTAACATGAAGTGAGACATTTAAAGAAAAAGTAATCTCTTCAAGCTAGAGAGAAAGAAGAGAATAACAAATTTATATTATTCATCACTGTTAAACTGTTTCAGCTCTACCATCAGAAGCTCCCAAAATATCGGGAAAGAAAGGGAAGTACAGTATTGGAGACACTGTTTCTGTGAACTGTACCTCAGCAAAGTCGAGACCTGCTGCCAATTTACGATGGTACATCAATGACGAACAGGTATGTTTATTAACGAACTACACCTGGTAAATTGTGGACTATATCAAAGATCAATAGGTATGTTTCAGGTGGGGTGCATATGGTCAACTGTGGGTTATATGAGCGATTAGTGGATGCGTTAACTTGTGGGGTGTGTACGATTAATTATACTGGGTGTTCGAAAAAATCATATTTTATTCTGTCTATTTCAAGCTGCCCCCCTAGCACAGCGGTATGTCTTCGGATTTACAACGCTAAAATCAAGGGTTCGATTCCCCTTGGTGGGCTCACCAGATAGCCCGGTGTGGCTTTGCTATAAGAAAACACACACTATTTCAAGCCGGCAACTGATAGCGATGTTTAGAAACAAAATAAGAAGGATTCAAGCCTGTATTGATGCCAACGGGGTTCACTTTCAACATTGTTTATAACTGTCATTCATATTTACCTCGTGTATTCTATATTGAAACATGTCTGTTAATAAATATATAAGTGCACAGTGACTTTCCGAACACCCTGTATGAACAACCGAGAGTAATATATATTACTTCTTATTAAGATTGTGCTGTAAGTATACTTTATTAAGGTTGTATTTATTCTTATCAGAAAATGATTCGTAACTTAAACGTAACAAATTTATATTCATCACTATAATCAATAACACAAGATTTAGTGTTGTTTTTTGTTTTTCTTACTGGTAGCCTCTCTTTTGCTGTATTTCTTTACTCTATCGTCTCTCATTCTTTCTTTTCTTTCTATTAAACGATGTGTTTTATATCCTTTTCTCAAATATCACCCCTAATGCATCTATTTCCCTTATATCTGATTAAAACATTTCATTATTATAAGAGGTTCAATAATCTCCACAGCCGCTAATCAAAAATGGCGGCCGATCCCTCCAATAATTTTTAATGACTTAAAGTGTTGTAATTCTTAATCCCACGTAGCCTGACCAATAAGCAACTGCTGTCTCACCTCTGTCAACCCCAACCGATTTTCTTTACACGTAACTTCATAACAAGAAGAGACGTTTACGAGCAGACTATGCGGAGTTAACTCGAGATAATATCAAAGACCAGCAGATACTTTTATAATTAGGCTGAACATAATTAACTGTAGGCTATATAAAAGATTACTACATACGTTTATAAGTAGGTCATACATAGTTAACTGTAGGTTTTATCAAATACAGACGTTTATAATTGGGCTGTGCATAATTAAATATAGGTTATATTAACTGTGAGCAAATATGTCTTTACATGGACTGTTTAAGGTTAATTAACAGTAGGTTATATCAAATACTAGGAGATATATTTTTCTGTACGCTGTGCATCACTAAATGTGGAATGAAAAAAATGTTTTGTTGTTATTAGGACTGCGACTAGAATTTTACCAACCGTTCAATTTTCCCTGTACCAGAAAACATTGTCAGTTTTTAAATTATTTGTACATTTCTTCCAGAAATACACCACTTACTTGCCTTGCTGGCAAAGTTCAACGCTATTTTGTTTGTTTTGGAATTTCGCGCAAAGCTACACGAAGGCTATCTACGCTAGTCGTCCCTAATTGAGTAGTGTAAGACTACAGGGAAGGCAATTAGTCATCACTCTTGGGCTACTCTATTACCAACGAATAGTGGGTTCAACGTTATAATGTAATTTGCAATTAAAAATATCTGTTTTTTGACCAAACATAAGCCTAAAACATATCCAACCAGCAATATTATATAAATATTTGCTAATGTTATTTGGAACTTAACGTGTTTCATTGCCAAGGAACCAAATTAGGCAATAACTTTACTCTAACGTCACAGCGTTAAGAACTAACAAAATTTTTACATTTAATTATGATTTCAACTTAGTTTTACAAGGCATATGTAATTGAGTACCTATTTTATGAAGTTTAATTTTTGTTTATTGTTAAGCAAAAAACTGCACAATGGGCTATCTGTGCTCTGCCTACTGTGGGTATCAAAACCCGGTTTTTTGCATTAAAAACCCTCAGAATCACTATTGATCCACCGGAAGGCAGTTTAATTTTTAATCTTAATTAACTATGAATTGGTGTATACCTTGACAGTCTGCACAGTTGTTCAGTGTCTCCTGAAGTTTAATAAACTACATTTGCTAAAGTTTTAATAAATACATTAATCAAGACATGGTTGTGCACAAAAAATTTAACCACCTGCTCATGCCGATCTCTACAGGTTAGGAAAAATTCACAATCAGTTTCTTAGCTCAGAAGTTTATTAAATGTTGCTATCTAAGTTAGTATGTACATTTATATAATGATCGAGATTTAACATCTATACGTTAGTTAAAATGTACTCCAAAATATAAATCTTATAATACTAATAAATATGCTCATTTGAAATGGCGCAAAACTATAGCAAAAATTTGCGTACAAGAATTTTGACTTTGTCTGTTACTATCCAACCAAATAAGTGAGTAAAGCACTAATCAAATCTTAACGAAACTAACCCTGTGGAAACAGTGTCAAGCAGAGAACATTTCATTTAGTACAAATGAATTTCTGCAGGGTTTTATTATGTAACGACACTCGCATGAAAACAAACCGATTTCCGTTTGTAAGATACTTTTAATACTAGCTGTGTTAACTCCAGTTATATTTACTGTAAGTTCCAGGAAGACACAGTTTTCCATACTTCTTAGTTAGAACTTAATCCAAAGTATTCGCCTCACGTTTACAAGTTACTGTATATAAGATATTCATTTCACGTATTCAGCCTTTGACTAATATTCTAACGTCTCTTGAGTTTTCTTCACGACTTAAACGTTTCTATATTTCAATACTAGGTTGGCCCCGAGTATGAAACTTCCCATTCCGCTATACTCAATGCTGACGGTTTAGAAAGTTCAAGCTTAAGTCTTCGCTTTGTGGTTAGAGAACATCACTTTATTAACAGAAACATGAGACTTCGGTGTTCGGCCACTATTCCAAGAGTGTACACCATGAGTGATGAAGAACTTGTGGTTGGTGGTCAGTTGCAACACGCCTCCGAGCTTCTTAGTGTCAGTGAAAATGTCAGTAAAGGTACGTCTGTTTCAGAGTTTGGTATTAAAGAAAAATCCGTGTTTAACAGTTTTGAAGAAAACTAAAACTTTAAGAGATTCCTGAACAATATTCATTCAAACATCTAACTTATTTTTTTGAACTCGTCAGCAGATTAGTTGTGTAAGATCAAATATCTTAGTTTCTATTACGTTCATCAAAACAGTGAGAAAAGTCCTGCGTTTCTCAAGCTGATATTTGGAGTATTCGTAAAATATTAATTACTTCTTCCTCTATCCAATTATAAATAAAAATTCATCATGGTATTTCAACATCATCTTTTTAAATATTTAGGTAATTTTTAAGTACTTTACTTTGTAAGTACCCTTTGTAATTTATTTCGCCAGTAACATTTACATATTTCTACCACAAACTCTATTTTATTATACTGACAGCATGACCTGTTCTACCTTCTATTGTTTTTAACACGGTTTGCTTTTACAACGTATTACTGTCTACTTACTTCCCCAAGTAGTGCTTAAATAGCTTAATTTCCCAAGATTATACTTAATCTATCTTCTTAAGTACTGTCTAGTCACTTATTACTGTTTTAAATTCACATGACGTGTGTTGTTTATGTGTTGTATATTCGTTTAAATCTTTTTCAAAGCTTTTTCTGCGTTGAGTATGAAATATTAAGCTTATTAACAAGTTTTTTAAATAATAAATATCCTAATTCTTCACAGACTATAATGCATGTTTTTACACTGACTGTCTGTATAATTTACAGCAACATTTAATATTGTGGAATAAGAATTTTGAGAATGGGAATGTTAAAGGGGCTCAAAACCTCTCCGTCACCATTTTTGTTGTTATTGATTATATTTTATCGTTGACGTAAGTTAACGATAACTACATTAATAGATGACGCTACATTCTTATACTGAAAACAAAAACTTTATTAAATGTTCTATAACAGAACATACACGCAGTGTTGGAAAGGACACTCAAACATCTTATATATGTAAAACATTATGCTAGTACTTCCTATGGAGGAATTTAATGAGAACATTAGACACCACTAACGCAATGTAATAGTCTCATATTTATAAAGAATAAAAAAATATTTGTGTCTGTCTGTATGTTCACTATCTAACAACTCCTAGTTTGCTGAGCCAATTTACACAAAACTTTGTAGGATGATAGTTTTCATATTATTAATAGCGCATAGCACCCTTATCCCCATTATTGTTGTTATTAAGCATTTGTTATTTTTTGACATACATTAACGTTCATTATATCCATAGATGGCGCCACATCCTTATGTCGAAAACAAAAATTAAAAGATTTCTGTAACACAACATACACACAGTGTGAGGAAGGGCATACAAACGCTTTATATAATTCAGATAGTGAGCAAGCACTCTCTATGGAGGAACACAATGAAATATAGCCACCATTACTGTAATAATATTTAAACACAGATGTAGCTTCTACAATAACAGTTACCATAAAAATGATATGAAAGGCGTTTCCTCAATTATACAAACTTCCTACTTTGACTCGTGACCTTACACCTTCATTTCATAAGACAGTTTTGTAGCCAGAGATCATCATTTCATTAAGAACTAGCTGGGTGTGAAAGTGAGAGAGTAAAAACACTTCTACCATCTGTACTTTGGTCGCTACCTCTCCGTAAAAAAATTATCCTGTCCATCGTACATTTCTTAAAGATTATACAAAACTTTGGTTGAGGTAATAATGAATAATGTACTAATATGTTGTGTTATAAATAAATTGTATGAAAATTAGGATTTATCATAACATCCACAGGTACCTCAATTTGTCCACTTATATTTCTTGTGCTGCATATTTTTATGTGCCGTCTCTATAGTTGTTTTTATCGCATATTCAAGCATAATCTATGTTCCATGCACTAATTACAAAATATTTCAAGGTTTTCCATAAACCATTTATGTAGTCTCATTTCTTATATTGTTCTCATTATACTTACATATATTCACTGATTGTATCACATGTTTCAACACATGATTAATGTAATATTTTCCTCTCTCTGCTGATTAAACAAATACAGGTTTCGTCCAATGACTAACTAATCTATTTCATTTTGAAGTGTTTGTTTGTTTTGAGTTTCGCGCAAAGCTACACGAGGGCTATCTGCGCTAGCCGTCCTTAATTTATGGGTGTAAGGTTAGAGAGAAACTAGCTAGTCATCACCATCCATCGCCAACTTTGGGCTACACTTTTACCAACGAATAAAGGGACTTATCGTCACATTTCCCACGGCTGAAAGGGTGAACATGTTTGGTGGGACGGGGATTCGAAACCACGATCCTCAGTTTACGAGTCGAGTGCCTTAACCGCGTGGCCCATTTTGTAGCGTATAAGTAACTTATTTTTCTTTACTAAATTTTGTTCAACCTATTTTGCTTCTTGTGCAGTTTACTTTTTTGCATGTACCATCTATGTAACACAAGTCCCTCACTTTATTGTTTATTTAGACCATTTTCTCACGTGTTATCAACACCATGGGCCTTACCAGGTGGGGAACGTCAACTGTAGTTTAAATTATCACGGAAAATTATACATAGTGCTATAAAAACTTTCGAATGTGATGCTATAATTTTACATTCATATTCTCTGTCAGTTAGTAATGTGTATCTTCAATCTGACGTGAACTCTGCTACAGATCATACACTGGACTGCTACTAACTTAGGCCCACACATGTTATAAATTTCAAAATCGACCCCAACAATCTTTGGACTATCATGCACATTGTTTAGCCATTGTAATAAAACCCACTTAATATTATATCTGAATATATTTCATGTGAAAACACTCCAAAAGATGCCAGAACGGTCTCTATCTCTTAATTGCAGCCTCTTCGTAGGAGAGTGTGGTTTTCAACTGGTCTACAGATATTGTCAGAACATTTTGGCATCTAAATATACTCCAAAAATGGATAATTAGATTGGCTGTGCAGATCCAGGATGATAAATGAATGACTTCGTCGTCGAACAAATTTCTAACAACCATGTGAACTGGTGCATTATAATCTTAGAAGATCTCTTGACCATCAGGGTAGAAATGATATGAGATAAACTCGATTAGCAACAACATTTAGTATTTTCTGGATGCTAACTGCATTTCAATAAAAAATCAAAGCATCTCACTCCCGCCACGAACCTTTTCACACATCATTATACAATATCTAGTGATTGGCACTGTTACAGCGAAACAAGAGTAAAAGAATCAGGTATATCATGTGGTTGTTTATCAGTCTCGTTTTTCTGCGATTAACATAAAAAAAACCTGGATAAAACATGATCTGTCAAATCATTGTCCACAGTTTCTGTTGTCAGCCCAACTGAAGTTGCATCTGGCATAAAGGGCTTTAGACTGATTGCCAGCTGTTAGATGACAGTTTTTACAGTACCATTCGAATGGCACGATTGTTTATTTCCTGACCACTCTCAAAGAAATCAATCAATAAAGAAATAGTCTAATTAATTCAAAAACTTGTCCAACAGTTTTTTCTATCGATACTATCACCAGCCTTCTTGTTCGACTATCAGTGAATTTGTAGTTGTTGTTTTTAAGTAAGCACAAAACTACACAATTGGTTTCTAGCCTTGTAAGTCCGCAGACGTACTGCTGTGCCACTGGGGGCGACTCCCAAAGAACCTCAATAACAGATATATTTCAAGATTCAAAAAATAGTAATTAATAATGATGTTCCTATTGGACGAATACTACAAATCATATTCCTTTAAACGTCCGAGGGATCTTTGTTCTTGTGATATCGTAATCGTCCAACTCCATGGACGAGTTCTCAAAGTGAACGAAATACGCATAAGCAATGACGATAGATTTGAAATGTTATTTTACGTGCCTGAATTTGAATACAAAATAAATAAGTTAAGAAGATCGTGGTTTAAAATATCTAAAACTAACGTAATTTATATCACAAATGGTAGGCCAAATGATTTCTAATGCTTTGCCAGCTTTTGGAGTTTAAACCACAATAGTTGTTTGTTTTAATGAATGATTTAAGCTAATGGACGTTAATTACAGCTACCTGTTAGACAGCAGTTATTATTCATACCGAAAAAAGTTTAATTTATAATTTATTATACATGCATGTGTCTTCTTGCCGCACATACTTACAACGCTGTAATCCAGATTTCTATACCCGTGGCGGACACGTTTTGTAGCTCTGTAATTAACGACACACAAACAAATACATTTATGTGTACTTAATAAAAATAGTGTTCCTAAATAATTTTGAACTGATGTATTGGATGTACTATCTATACATGTAAAGCATAAAAATCTGTGTGTCTGTCTGTTTATTTGTTATCTAATTATTCCTAGTTGACTGTATCAATCTCAACAAAACTTTATGGGATGATAGTTTGAAACAAAAAGCATGTTAATGGAAGGTCATTACTACTTTCACCTCCATTATTGCTGTTACTGAGAGTTTATTACCTTTACCGTAAGTTAACACTGACTTCATTCACAAATGATATTACGTCGTCACACCGAAACCAAAGAAAAACAACCTGTATTAAATTTTCAATAAAACAACATACCGTACACAAACTTCTTATATATTTCAGAGTGTGCTATATGGAGAAATACAATAAAAACAATTTCCACCAATATTGGAATATTACATAAACTTTGCTGAAGTTTCTACTCCAACAGTCACCATTAGGTCATACATTGACCAGTGAACTTACGACTTTGGCCCATAAGACACTTCTTCAACTGATAACCGTCAATTAATTAATCAGGTAAAGCATTGTAGAAGAACATTTGTAGATGGGTGTTAAAAGAAAGTAATTCCTACTGCCACTACTTTACCGTTACCTCTTTCTATAAAACCACCCTGTCTATCGCAAAGTGTATACCATGTTTTACGCATATACTTATTAAGTTCTTAAAACTTATACAAAACCTTTGCTGAGGTAGTAATGAATATTGTAATAGCATGTTAATCCATAAATAAATTGTGTCAAACTTAACATTTTTGTATCATTTATCAAAGCATCCACCTTCACATTTTTTCAAATTTATAACCCAGACAAAAGACGAGTACCTCCGTTTTTACTATTTAATGTTCAGTCTAATCTGTCACACACCACCTTCCTTATCCTTCATGTTTACGGATTAGATGTAAACATTTATTAAATCAACTACGTTCATACTTTGCTCAATTAGAATCATTTTCTCTTTTCTTCTTTTCTCCATAAAATTAAAATATCCCTTTATATCCATCTGCAGATTGAATAGCTTCTTTTATTTTGTTTGTGTCTTCCATATTTTTACCCACTATGAAATCATATAATTTCTAATAATATTATTAATTTTCTTTGTTCCCAGAAGAGCATTCTTATATACCAATCAATGGTTCAGTGTTGTTGTTGTTTCCTTTCTCTATTACTTCAATTTCAGTAATACCAATATGAGCAAGTATCCAAACAAAACCTTGTGAAATATTAAAAGGCAACACTTAGTTTCGCCTTCCACATTTGTCTGACATTAACGTAGTAAAATAACCTGAAAATACAACTTCTTGTATTGGCTTTGCTCCTTCTACATATTCTATTGTTACCACTGTTTCTGACGTCTCAACATTGAAAAAAAGTTATTGCACATTGCTTTTTGCTATTTTAATTTAATATTCAGGAATAAAAAATATAACAATTGAGAATTACTGATGAAACATTATATTGACCTTCTAACTTCAGGGAATATCACCATTTGTCATTCTGTAATTTGCAATCACTTTAATAAGCATACAGCGCCCCCTGTACCAACTTCCACATCAATCCTTTCGTCTACTCACATATTTCAAACACGGTTTTAACTATGTTTCTGAACACACATTCGTATATTTGATACTTCTGTAAACTCGATATTACATTTATTTTAAATTCCTTACTATTACAAGTTCAGCTTCTAGCATTCTTTTGTACGATTGAAAAGAACTCATTCAGAAACTTAGGAAAAGTCACTCAAAAATATATCAAATGACACGATCGACTTAACACTGAATTAAAATAAGAAACACGGCGGCACCTTGTAGCAGCTTTTAAAAGGATTTTAATTTCTTCTGTCTATTTCTCTTTTGTGCAAAACAAAGTTTAACCTTTGTTAAAATCCCAAGAGCTAGAGTTTACTCGCTATCAGTATTTCATCTGTTGTTTCCGTCCTTTGGAATCCGATTACTACCCTAATCCCCGCAACAACTTTCGCAATATCTTTCCGTTTTCCACTCTTTTACTTTCAATTTCTCCACCACCAATATAACAACATAAAGTGTGCTGTATTTGACACTTTACTTTCTATGTTTATTTTCATTATTTCTTCTGCTGTGAGATTTTCTTTACGTATACCACACTCCGTACTGTGATTACTACCAAAATAATAGCATTTAAGTAATTTATCAGTACACTTTCCAAAATGGTACTCCCTCCCTTATTGACCATCTACAAACTGCAACAATATATCTAAAGAGTTGTTTGTTTTGTTTTGAATTTCGCGCAAAGCTACACGAGGGCTATCTGCACTAGCCGTCCCTAAAAATTTAGCATGTAAGATTAGAGACAAGGTAGCTAGTTATCGTCAATTCTTGGAGTACTCTTTTACCAACGAATAGTGGGACTGACAGTCACATTATAACATCGCAACGGATGAAAGGGCAAGTATCCCTAAATCGTGTATAACACGAAAAATGTGTTAGCCTAAATACATCACTAAGTACATTTCTACTTTCAAAAGGTCAAGAAAACTGTCGTACTTACTATATTTCCTCCTTTTTCATTTCATTATCACGCTCCTCACGTGACCCTGATGGGTCATTTGAAGACTTACAATGCGAAATGCGATTTTCCACGGTAGACAGGTCACAAATAGCCTATTGTGTAGCTTCGTTCTAAAACACCAACAAGAATAACAAACTTCCAATATCACTGAAGATTGTTCTTTGTTTCATTTGTTCCCACGTGACACATTTTATTCACTTAAATCAGTACTTCTATTCCCGTTCTCTTATTGTTCTTCTTGTTTACCACTTAACTTTTCAGCTACCTTTTCTATATGCATGTCTTCCTCAATACTGTTTCTCTCCCC
Source organism: Tachypleus tridentatus (assembly GCF_004210375.1). Lineage (NCBI taxonomy): Eukaryota > Metazoa > Arthropoda > Merostomata > Xiphosura > Limulidae > Tachypleus > Tachypleus tridentatus. The sequence continues at coordinate 9,830,139 of NC_134837.1, forward strand.
TACTCTTAATTCTATGTCAGTTCTCGACTTGACCAAGTTCCCTTGATGTTCGTCTTGCTCGGAGCTGTGACAAAGAGTCAACATTCTTCTTTCGGAACACGATGTTTCAAAACTAAAACCCTGAAAGAGAAGTGTACCATACCGATTAACAAATAAGAACACAGTTTTCAGGTTTCCAGTTCAGTTCTTGAGTGTTTTTGTGTGTGTGTGTGTTTAATTAGTTTAAAATAATTACACACAGTTAATTGTGCAATATGAGTAACCGACAAAACCAATTGATCAGTAACTATTACATTATTTTTTTAACATATTACTAAAGTTTGAAGTTACATTAGATATTACTGTGACTATTAATAAATCCTTTTCACGTATACAATTAAATTATAAATTGTATTTCTTTACGTCATTATGCATATTTAATTACAAACTGCGCAAACTTAATAATGTGCTTTCTTATTGTTTTAACCTTAATCTTATCAAGTTCTAGGGTCGGCCGTTTGGATATACGATATAAGTAAAGAAGTTTTACACGTGGATAACTAAACCCTGACAACGACACTAATAGGCGAGGATGATTGGGGAAGGGATCCGAACCTGTGATCCACAGAGCACCCTAACCATCAGTCCTTTTACAAACTCACTAAGGTGTATTGATATGAGTTTAAATTAGATGTAAAAGGTCTATGTTTGGCTACAACGTTTGACAATTGATAAACATTACTTCAGCCGGATGTGATCTAGTTGTTAGCGTGCCGGTTCTGAATTCTAGTGTCCATGGCTCGCGTCCCATTGGCGCAAAATCGTGTTCTGCGTTTTGGAGCTGTGGATGCGTTATAAAAGGAAAGGGTAGTCAAAATATACTTTTCGATTATAACAGCCCATGGAATAGACGGTGAGTGATGTTTTATAACTGCCTACCGTCTTCCATATAAGTATCAAGTTTAAGTTTCACTCTAAACAAAAGTAGGCCTATGTTGGGGTTCACATAAGTTAAAACATAATCACACCCATTTCTTTGTAGGCACTATGAACAAAACAGAAAGACGAACGACTCGTTTCAGTACACCTACCAAACCTAACGAGAGTAAATTTGTCAAACCACTGGGATTTGTTGTTTTATAGACATGTTAGTTGTGCACACAATTTGTTCGTTATCCTTAATAATAAATACAAAAGTCCAATTCTGAATTATAATGAATTGTTTTAAAACATTCAAATAAATTATAGATGCGTAAGTACGAATGTTTATAAGGTAAAATAAGTAATTTGTTTGTTGGTAAACACAAAGTTACAAAATGGGCTGACGCTGCTATTAGGTATCAAATCAGGTTGTTTTAGTATTATAAGCTTTTAGAACTAACGCTGAGCCACTTGAAAGTTAATGTCAATAAAAAAAACTTGTGTATCGTTACCGTTCATTTAAATCTGAAGACCTTTACACTACATAAACAAACAGTTACATCATTACAGGCCAGGTGGTTAAGGCACTCGACTCGTAATCGATAACCCTCAAGTAACTTCGCGCGAAATTCAAAACAAACAAGACTGATGACTTGCTTACGAAAGATAAAGCACAAATCGTTTAACATTTCAAGCATATTTTAAGGTCCTACGTTAAATGGTGCAACAAATAAAAACGTATCTCATCTATGAGTAAAATAAGTATGATCGTTTGACTACAAGTTTACTCGTAGGTTTGTCCGAATATTTAAGCTGAGGCGAGTGAGTGTGTGGTCATAATACCGGAAATCATTATACAAATTCAGTAAATATTGCACACTTGATTAATTTGTATTTCACCTTTAAGTTTGACTTTAGAACAGAAGTTCACAAAATTGTCTCAAAGTGTTATTAGGCATTACTAATACGAAGAAAACAATCCTGTACCAAACATCGAGATCTGTAATGATATCTGGTTTGATTTGTTTGGAATTTCGCGCAAGGCTACACGAGGATTATCTGCGCTAGCCGCCCCTAATTTAGTAGTGTAAGACTAGATGGAAGGCAACTAGTCACCACCACTCACCGCCAACTTTTGGGATACTCTTTTACTAACGAACAGTGGGATTGACCGTCACATTACAACGCCCTTACGGCTGAAAAGGGCGAGCATGTTTGGTGCGACCGGGATTCCAACCCGCGACCCTCAGATTACGAGTCGAACGCCTTAACTCACCTGGCCATGCCGGGCCTCTGAAGAAGGTAATGTGTGGCCTTAAGGTAACAAATAGATCACAGTAATATTAAACTAATGCATCTTTGCTAGTCCAGTGAGGATTTCCAGAGTAAACAACAGTATTTTGCATATCCAGTTTCGTTAATTATTTCTGCCTCTACCTGTAATGTCTTCTTAAAAAAGATCTTTGTACATCATTCATACCATGGTGAAAATACTAGTTTGGTCAGTACAGCAATTTCCCTGTAATTTTGTTAGTTTTTACTTAATCTTTTTCCTAACATGCTGTAATTGTATTAACAGAGATTGTGTTTTTAGTGCTAAAAGGCAGTGCAAGCAAAACAAGTAATCGCTTGGGGCTTTTTAAGATTTTAAATAAATAACATTTTATTATTATAATTTTCTATAAAAGTCTGCTATTTCAAAGTCACAGTTAAGTACATGGCATGAGACTTAACTTCTTAAGTTTAAAACTTTCTTTAAAGAGATGAAATGAAATTTTCCCCCTCACCCAGCTGGCGCGCGACCTATTAGTGGACTGTGTGATCTAATTACCCAAAGCTGCTTGTGGCCTTGCGCTTACCAAACCCGGCACTGCTAATAGTAAGTTTTATCAGAGAGATAATCATCACACGTAAATTACACATTTAATAAAGCCTGTGGCAATCAGATAGAAACTGTTATATTTAGAGAGATATATATTAATTAATTAAACTACTGGAACAAAAAAGAGCAATTTTTTTTTAATTAAGAGTGGGTGTTTTTTTATAGCAAAGCCACATCGGGCTCTCTGCGGAGCTCACACGAGGTGAATCGAACCGCTGAATTGAGCGTTGTAAATCAGGAGACATACCACTGTACTAGCGAGGGGGGGGGGTATTTAAAGGAAGAGAGAAAATGTTAACTCCTGTGGAAAGTACACTGGTTATAGAACTGTTTTATGGAAAGTACACTGGTTATAGAACTGTTTTGTGGAAGGTACACTGGTTATTGAACTGTTTTGTGGAAAGTACATTGGTTATAGAACTGTTTTGTGGGAAGTACACTGGTTATTGAACTGTTTTGTGGAAAGTACACTAGTTATAGAACTGTTTTGTGGAAAGTCACTGGTTATAGAACTGTTTTGTGGAAAGTACACTGGTTATTGAACTGTTTTGTGGAAAGTACATTGGTTATAGAACTGTTTTGTGGAAAGTACACTGGTTATTGAACTGTTTTGTGGAAAGTACACTGGTTATTGAACTGTTCTGTGGAAAGTGCATTGGTGTTAGAACTGTTTTGTGGAAAGTACAGTGGTTATAAAACTGTTTTGTGGAAAGTACACTGGTTATTGAACTGTTCTGTGGAAAGTGCATTGGTGTTAGAACTGTTTTGTGGAAAGTACAGTGGTTATAAAACTGTTTTGTGGAAAGTACACTGGTTATTGAACTGTTTTGTGGAAAGTACACTGGTTATTGAACTGTTTTGTGGAAAGTACACTGGTTATTGAACTGTTTTGTGGAAAGTACACTGGTTATTGAACTGTTTTGTGGAAAGTACACTGGTGTTAGAACTGTTTATTGTGGAAAGTACACTGGTGTTAGAACTGTTTATTGTGGAAAGTACACTGGTTATTGAACTGTTTTGTGGAAAGTACACTGGTTATTGAACTGTTTTGTGGAAAGTACACTGGTGTTAGAACTGTTTATTGTGGAAAGTACACTGGTGTTAGAACTGTTTATTGTGGAAAGTACACTGGTGTTAGAACTGTTTATTGTGGAAAGTACACTGGTGTTAGAACTGTTTATTGTGGAAAGTACACTGGTTATTGAACTGTTTTGTGGAAAGTACACTGGTTATTGAACTGTTTTGTGGAAAGTACACTGGTTATTGAACTGTTTTGTGGAAAGTACACTTGTTATTGAACTGTTTATTGTGGAAAGTACACTGGTTATTGAACTGTTTATTGTGGAAAGTACACTGGTTATTGAACTGTTCTGTGGAAAGTACAGTGGTTATAAAACTGTTTATTGTGGAAAGTACACTGGTTATTGAACTGTTTATTGTGGAAAGTACACTGGTTATTGAACTGTTCTGTGGAAAGTACAGTGGTTATAAAACTGTTTATTGTGGAAAGTACACTGGTTATTGAACTGTTTATTGTGGAAAGTACACTGGTTATTGAACTGTTCTGTGGAAAGTACACTGGTTATAAAACTGTTTATTGTGGAAAGTACACTGGTTATTGAACTGTTTTCTCTTTTGACAAGCATAAAATACTTAGTACTTCTCTTCCCAATACCGAATAAGTTTTGGAACATAAACTTTTAAGAACATCATTCCTTATAACTGAAATTTCCAAATCTAGAGATACGGCCCGGCATGCCCAGGTTGTTAAGGCACTCGACTCGTATTCTGAGGATCGCGAGTTCGAATCCCTATGGCACCAAACATACTCGCCCTTTCAGTCATAGGAAGGTATAATGTGACGGTTAATCCGATTATTCGTTAGTAAAAGAGTAGCTCAAGAGTTGGCGGTGGGTGGTGATGACTTGCTGCCTCTCTGTAGTCTTAGACTACTAAATTAGGGACGGTTAGTGCAGATAGCCCTCGTGTAGATTTTTGCGAAATTCAAAACAATATATACAGATACATCAGCTATGTGGTACTGCATTACCATCATTTCTAAACTTAGTGTTAACAAAGTTAACTATGTTAAAGTTTGATACAGTGACTTGACATAGTATTTGTTTATTTCCTGTCTACTGCTTTACAGGGTTTACTGTGTAGAATTTTGGTATTAAAACAAATCGAATAACTATTATTATTATTATTTAGTTGTTCACCTACATATTTCCTCCAATTCGAATCCCAACGTATTCATCTTTTGATCGTGACTGATAAAACAAAATTAATATACATATTTATTTCCATTTTATAATATACCATTTCAAGATAAATTCAGTCTTTACGTAATAATTTAATTTATACACTATTTTGAGTAAAGAGTTTTTTCCAATGAATAATTTCACCGTTCTTTGTAAAAAATTTAAGTTTTATCTGTTATTTTAATTAAATTTTGAATCAAAGTATATAATTTATTCTTTTAAATGATTAGTTTTGATAATACAAAACTTATGGGTTGGGTATGGCGTAATGATATCCAGATAGTAAATTGAGAATTCTTGATATGCGACCCTTTTCTGTAAAACTTAGCTCCAAGCTTTGAGGCTATAGTTCAGTATCTAAAAATGAAAGACAAATTCCTGTGTTCGATCAAACCAAAGAAGGCATTAGTTGGCGGTATGTTCTTTCCCTGACCTATCAAGTTAAAGTGAATGACTATTATACACTAATTACCCGTGTGTAGGTTCGTGTAAAATTTTGACACAAGCAAGTGAACAAAATCCTCTGTTGATATTACTTCATTTGATCTATCATACAAGCAATAATTATTTAAAAATTACTTCGTTTCATCTGTCACTTTAAATGTAATTTTGTTTGGTTTGTTTTAAATTTCGCGCAAAGCTACTCGAGGGCTATCTGCGCTAGCCGTCCCTCATTTAGCAGTGTAAGACTAGAGGGAAGGCAGCTATTCATCACCACCTACCACCAACTTTGGGCTACCCTTTTACCTACGAATAGTGGGATTGACCGTCACATTATAACTCCCCCCATGGCTGAAAGGGCTGGTGTGACAGGTATTCGAACCCGCGACCCTGAGATTACGAGTTGATTGCTTTAACCACTTTCGCCATGTCGGGCCATTTTTTTTCTTCTAATAGCATTGCATAACATTGTCTGTTATTTATATTGTTTTATTTTTTCAGCTGCTATAAGAAATCTTGCAGATAAATGACTTAAGTTTATTAATCATATTAACAGATTTTCCAGAAGATAAATCAGTTCTTCAAGTGGTGTTAATTAATTTAACTCTTGAAGCATCATTATTAGTTTTCCTTCAGCACGCTTATTAACTTTTGAAGTAAAATTGATTTATTTCATCTAGAAAGTTAGTCAAACTATTGTAGCATCATTATAGGTTTTCCTCTAGCGTATTTATTAATTTCTCAACATGTTGAGAAAGCTTGGGTGCATTTCTTTTTGTACATATAAATCACAAAATGTGTGTCTAACTACTCCTAGTTCATTGGGGTGTGATAATGGGGGTTCACAACTGCTCCATCCCATTATTTCTGATATTAAGCATTTATTATCTTTGATAAGAGTTAACGTTAATTATATATATAGATTGTGCCACGTTCTTATAAAACAAAAGTTTTATATACAAACAAATAAAACACAAAAGTAATTTGTGTTTGTCTAATTACTCTTACATCGCTGTACCAGTCTCAACAAAACTTTGTGGGATTATTGTTTTAAAAAAACGGACACCTTATTGGTGGGTTCACAACCTCTTCCAACCCATTATTGATGTTATTGAGCATTAATTGTCTTTGGCATACGTTAACTACGTTAATAAATAGCGTCACTTCCTTACATCGAGCCATCCAGTGGCTCAGTGGTATGTCTGCGAACTTCCAACGCTAAAATCAGGGTTTCGATACCCGTGGTGGGCAGAGCACAGTTAATCCATTGTGTAGTTTGTGCTTAATTCAAAATAACTACTTTACGTCGAAAACAAACAAACAAAAAAAAACGTTATTAATTTTCTTTAAAACAGCATATGTACGTTTTATATATTTCAAAGAGTACACTAGCCCTCTCTTTGGAGAAATGCATTAAAAATGACCACCACTATTGGAATATTACAGGAATTCAACTGAAGCTTCTACTCCAACAGCTACCACAAGGCTGATATGAAGAACCGTTTCTTGAGGTATATCCTCTTCAAACTTTGATCCGTGACCTTTTAACTTTGGCCCATAAGACACTTCTCAGGCCAATGGCTATCAATTAATTAATTATGTGAAACACTGTGGAAAGATACTAGGAGATAAGTGTTGAACGCGGGTGACAGAAAGGACCTCTACTGTCACTACTATAACTGTCACCTCTTATTGTTTGTTTGTTTTGGAATTTCGCACAAAGCTACTCGAAGGCTATCTGTGCTAGCCGTCCCTAATTTAGCAGTGTAAGACTAGAAGGAAGGCAGCTAGTCAACACCACCCCCCGCCAACTCTTGGGCTACTCTTTTACCAACGAATAGTGGGATTGACCGTAACATTATAACGCCCCCACGGCTGAAAGGGAGAGCATGTTTGGCGCGACCGGGATGCGAACTCGCGATCCTCAGATTACGAGTCGCACGCCTTAACACACTTGACCATGCCGGGCCGTCACCTCTTATTACAAAGTTACCCTGCCTACCGCACCGCGTATATATACTATGTGTTATGTATATATATATATTGAGTTATTAAAGCTTATAAAATATTGTTGTTTAGATACTAATGAATATTGTGTTAATAGGTTACGTAATAAATGAATTATGTGAAAGTTATGATTTTTATGCTATTTATCGTAGCATCTGTGCCACCCCAACGTTTTTAAGTTCACAACCTGGACAAAGGGAGGATACCCCTTCTTGTCATTAATAAATACCATCAAGCCTACGCAACAACAGCACTGTTACTAAACGCCTCCATCTGTCTTGGTACGAGTAACGTTCTGTCACAAAGCTTTAACACAGGACCCTTTCAACCACTAGATGCCTCGGTGACAGGGGTTAAACATAGAAGATCTGCAATTTATTCGATTTAAATAAAAAGCCTACAGGATATAGATGAGGTATGGGGATTGAAAGGCACGTTTCTAAATCAGACATAAACTGACCGAGTTATGACTAGCCACATCATCAGCAGAAACTCCACTGTTAATGACAATGCTTCTTGATGTGTAATCGACGAGTCTTTTGCGTGAGCTTTCTTCTTCCTCTTTCATTATGACTGTTTTCCAGACCAAAGTCCAATAGGTTTTCAACAGATAGCTCCAAACCTGGCTGAAAGTGGCTGGAGCTTTGTCACTCTTCAACATATCATCATCAATTACCATTATTACCTCGATTATCTACACGTACAAGGTTCATGGACGTTAGACTTTCGACCTGTGTAGTTTATAGATGCAATTACGATGGACTTTCTGACAGCCCTTGTTGAAAAAAAAATCTATCTATCAAGCCAAAACATGCTGTAATGGTACTCATAAAAATAGGAAAGTAGTGACAGGAGCAGTAACAATCTCTTTACCAAATCAGAACAATCCTCCAACCTCAAACAAACAACGAAGAATGATCGAGTGTTTTGTTTCATAAATCAGAAAGAAGTTATGCTAGTAAGATGGTGCGGCTACTCCGAAACTTTTTAACTGACCGTAACTCCAGAATAGAATATACATTACATGAGCTGGATATTTGATTACCATTACATGAGCTGGATATTTGATTACTATATCATGAGCTGAATATTTGAACATCGCAGATTCCAGTTTTTCCAACGATATTTAGAGCACTTCTAGTTTCTTTCCCTTCCAACTAATAAATATTAGTTAGTCTCTGGTTGAGACAGAGAGAGTGTTTAAACATCATGGCGACATTAATGCTATAATTTATTACCTAAATCATTTCAATGTCTCATGAATAATATCTATGTGTGTTTAAGTTAGTATAAGCTCTTCATAATATTAAACATTTACAAATACAGGTTATGTACAATACACTTTACAGAATCTTACAATTTACCCTATATTTCATTTCGTGGCCCGGCAAGGCCAAGCGTGTTAAGGCGTTCGACTCGTAATCCGAGGGTCGCGGGTTCGAATCTCTGTCGCACCAAACATGCTCGCCCTTTCAGCCGTGGGGTATTATAATGTTACGAATAATCCCACTGTTCTTTGATAAAAGAGTAGCCCGAGAGTTGGCGGTGGGTGGTGATGACTAGCCGCCTTCCCTCTAGTCTTACACTACTAAATTAGGAACGGCTTGCGCAGACTGTCCTCGTGTAGCTTTGCGCGAAATTCAAAATAAACAAATATATTTCACTTCTAACTGATATGGCACTCAATTTGAAGTGACTCATATAAAGAAGAGTCACAAACAGTGTATTTCCATTTAGAAACCACAAGACTCATCTGTTTCTTTATTCAATATAATGAAAACAGGTAAAGACGTTTCTAAATCAGTAAACTAAAAATGTAGGAAGATTATTTAAGACAAAACAAAGAATAACAGAAAAACGTAAACAGATTTTTTTAAAAGTACAAATATCTATAAATATGTGATTGTTTTCGTTTTGTTTCTTCATAGTTCGAGATTCGGCAATTCTTACCACCAACCCAGCGTGTGGTATAGACCACTTCTTTCCCCTTCTAACAACCATCTACACTGTTTGGATTATACAGTTATAAATACAGCTCACTTCCACGTTTGATCATTACTGGGACAAGCTCAAAACGTATATCGACCGAATGCTATTTATGTGGTGAGCAGTGGACAAAATATTTGACTCATCCTTACTGAAATAGACGATCTATAATGGATATAAATAAAGAACTTACATTCGTCCCTAGTGCTCTGACTCCTTCTTTCTGAAGAGAAAAGACCGTCTATCATTTTGGCGTACACTTGTGAATCTCATAAAACCGTGCAAAACCTGAGAGGACTAATCAGTGTGGATTTTCCTTTGCTTTTCTGTCCTACAATTTACCAATTATTACGAGAGTAGCCATAAACCAGAACTGTCTTTTTTTCGTGCGAAGAATAAGTTTTTTTACGTGTTTAAATTTGTCTTTCCTTGTAATGCGATAATAAATTTACAACCGCTGTTGACGTGGCGAATATCTGCGTTTGATTTGATTTAAATGTTTGTAGCCAGACAAGTGTTTACACACAATATCCTTCAGCGTTTTTGGTTTGTTTGTGTGTTGTTGTTTTTTTGCACCGATACTTTCTACAACAGGTCTAGTTAAAATGGGAAACTGATCATTTCGAGCTGATTTTAAAAAAATATTTTACAGTAAAACAACAAAGGACATAATTACCAAACAACGAATAAATATTTTACAGTAAAACAACAAAGGACATAACTACCAAACTACGAATTTTAGTATAAACTATAAAGGTTTTGCTCATTTCTTCAATTAACTTTTTGTTTGTCTGGTGTTTGTAAATTGTTTGATAAAAATCCATAAACAATCAAATGATGTAGATTTTAATTTTTAAAATAATAAAATATAACATTAACACAAAGCAACCTTCTTCTCAAATATTAATAGGAACATTTTTTCGTCAGTGTTATTTTAAACTAAAATCACAGTTTATGAAAAAAGTGTGAATTTTCACTGTATATACATACATAGGTATTATTGTTTTCGTTTTACTTCACTGGCACAGTGATATTTTTACAACTTGTATTGATAATAGTATAAAAGAAAACATTAAAAGTGATAATTTAAAAAATATTACGTTCAAATCAAAATTAAGATAAAATCATATAACTTATTACAAATTCTTTAAAATCAGAGAAACGACTTTTATTAAACAACGTTACGAAAGAAATTCCAATCAATCAAGTTTATCAAGAATAAATTTTGTTACAATTGACGTTTTATAATAAACAACGTGTCTTCGGATTTGCAACGCTAGAATAAGGATTCTGATTTTCTGCAGCACATGATTTAGTTATGCCATTAAGACTGACGTTTTCAATACTGGTATTTACTTGTTCAATTAAGACTGACATTTTCAACAGTGGTATTTAGCTGTTCAGTTAAGACACACGTTTTCAATACTGGTATTTAGTTGTGGAATTAAAACCGACGTTTCAATACTGGTATTTAATCGTGGAATTAAGACTGACGTTTTCAATACTGGTATTCAGTTGTTCAATTAAAACTGACGTTTTCAATACTGGTATTTAGTTGTGGAATTAAGACTGACGTTTTCAATACTGGTATTTAGTTGTTCAATTAAGACTGACGTTTTTAATACTGGTATTTAGTTGTTGAATTAAGACTGACGTTTTCAATAGTGGTATATAGTCGTGGAATTAAGACTGACGTTTTCAATACTGGTATTTACTTGTGGAATTAAAACTGACGTTTTCACTACTGGTATTTAGTTGTTGAATTAAGACTGACGTTTTCAATACCTGTATTTAGTTGTTGAATTAAGACTGACGTTTTCAATACCTGTATTTAGTTGTGGAATTAAGACTGACGTTTTCAATACTGGTATTTAGTCGTGGAGTTAAGACTGACGTTTTCAATACTGTTATTTAGTTGTTGAATTAAGACTGACGTTTTCACTACTAGTATTAAGTTGTTGAATTAAGACTGACGTTTTCAATACTGGTATTTAGTTGTGGAATTGAAACTGACGTTTCAATACTGGTATTTAGTCGTGGAATTAAGACTGACGTTTTCAATACTGGTATTAAGTTCTTGAATTAAGACTGACGTTTTCAATACTGGTATTTACTTGCTCAATTAAGACTGACATTTTCAATAGTGGCATTTAGCTGTTCAATTAAGACACACGTTTTCAATACTGGTATTCAGTTGTTCAATTAAAACTGACGTTTTCAATACTGGTATTTAGTTGTGGAATTAAAACTGACGTTTTCAATACAGGTATTTAGTTGTTCAATTAACACTGACGTTTTCAATACCTGTATTTAGTTGTTCAATTAAGACTGACGTTTTCAATACAGGTATTTAATGTAAAATTAAGACTGACGTTTTCAATACTGGTATTGAGTTGTTCAATTAAGACTGACGTTTTCAATACAGGTATTTAGTTGTGGAATTAAAACTGACGTTTTAATATTGGTATTTAGTTGTGGAATTAAGACTGACGTTTTCAATACTGGTATTTTGCTGTTCAATTAAGACTGACATTTTCAATACTGGTATTTAGTTGTTCAATTAAGACTGAAGTTTTCAATAGTGGTATATAGCTGTTCAATTAAGACTGACGTTTTCAATACTGGCATTTAGTCGTGGAATTAAGACTGACGTTTTCAATACTGGCATTTAGTTGTGGAATTAAGACTGACGTTTTCAATACTGGTATTTAATTGTGGAATTAAGACTGACGTTTTCAATACTGGTATTTAATTGTGGAATTAAAACTGACGTTTTCAATACTGGTATTTAGTTGTGGAATTAAGACTGACGTTTTCAATACTGGTATTTAGTTGTTCAATTAACACTGACTTTTCAATACTGGTATTTAGTTGTTAAATTAAGACTGACGTTTTCAATACTGGTATTTAGTTGTTCAATTAAGACTCACGTTTTCAATAGTGGTATACAGTCGTGGAATTAAGACTGACGTTTTCAATCCTGGCATTTAGTCGTGGAATTAAGACTGACGTTTTCAATACTGGTATTTAGTTGTGGAATTAAGACTGACGTTTTCACTACTGGTATTAAGTTATTGAAGTAAGACTGACGTTTTCAATACTGATATTTAGTTGTTCAGTTAAGCCTGACGTTTCAATACTGGTATTTAGTCGTGGAATTAACACTGACGTTTTCAATACTGGTATTAAGTTGTTGAATTAAGACTGACGGTTTCAATACTGGTATTTAGTCGTGGAATTAACACTGACGTTTTCAATACTGGTATTAAGTTGTTGAATTAAGCCTGACGTTTTCAATACTGGTATTTAGTTGTTCAGTTAAGTCTGACGTTTTCAATACTGGTATTTAGTTGTGGAATTAAGACTGACGTTTTCAATACCTGTATTTAGTTTTTCAATTAAGATTAACGTTTTCAATACTGGTATTTAGTTGTGGAATTAAGACTGACGTTTTCAATACAGGTATTTAATGTGGAATTAAGACTGACGTTTTCAATACTGGTATTCAGTTGTTCAATTAAGACTGACGTTTTCAGTACTGGTATTTAGTTGTGGAATTAAAACTGACGTTTTCAATACTGGTATTTAGTTGTTAAATTAAGACTGACGTTTTCAATACTGGTATTTAGTTGTTCAATTAAGACTGACGTTTGTAATACTGGTATTTAGTTGTTCAATTAAGACTGACGTTTTCAATAGTGGTATATAGTCGTGGAATTAAGACTGACGTTTTCAATACTGGTATTTAGTTGTGGAATTAAAACTGACGTTTTCACTACTGGTATTTAGTTGTTGAATTAAGACTGACGTTTTCAATACCTGTATTTAGTTGTTGAATTAAGACTGACGTTTTCAATACCTGTATTTAGTTGTGGAATTAAGACTGACGTTTTCAATACTGGTATTTAGTCGTGGAGTTAAGACTGACGTTTTCAATACTGGTATTAAGTTGTTGAATTAAGACTGACGTTTTCAATACTGGTATTTAGTCGTGGAGTTAAGACTGACGTTTTCAATACTGGTATTTAGTTGTTCAATTAAGACTGACATTTTCAATAGTGGTATTTAGCTGTTCAGTTAAGACACACGTTTTCAATACTGGTATTTAGTTGTGGAATTAAAACCGACGTTTCAATACTGGTATTTAATCGTGGAATTAAGACTGACGTTTTCAATACTGGTATTCAGTTGTTCAATTAAAACTGACGTTTTCAATACTGGTATTTAGTTGTGGAATTAAGACTGACGTTTTCAATACTGGTATTTAGTTGTTCAATTAAGACTGACGTTTTTAATACTGGTATTTAGTTGTTGAATTAAGACTGACGTTTTCAATAGTGGTATATAGTCGTGGAATTAAGACTGACGTTTTCAATACTGGTATTTACTTGTGGAATTAAAACTGACGTTTTCACTACTGGTATTTAGTTGTTGAATTAAGACTGACGTTTTCAATACCTGTATTTAGTTGTTGAATTAAGACTGACGTTTTCAATACCTGTATTTAGTTGTGGAATTAAGACTGACGTTTTCAATACTGGTATTTAGTCGTGGAGTTAAGACTGACGTTTTCAATACTGTTATTTAGTTGTTGAATTAAGACTGACGTTTTCACTACTAGTATTAAGTTGTTGAATTAAGACTGACGTTTTCAATACTGGTATTTAGTTGTGGAATTGAAACTGACGTTTCAATACTGGTATTTAGTCGTGGAATTAAGACTGACGTTTTCAATACTGGTATTAAGTTCTTGAATTAAGACTGACGTTTTCAATACTGGTATTTACTTGCTCAATTAAGACTGACATTTTCAATAGTGGCATTTAGCTGTTCAATTAAGACACACGTTTTCAATACTGGTATTCAGTTGTTCAATTAAAACTGACGTTTTCAATACTGGTATTTAGTTGTGGAATTAAAACTGACGTTTTCAATACAGGTATTTAGTTGTTCAATTAACACTGACGTTTTCAATACCTGTATTTAGTTGTTCAATTAAGACTGACGTTTTCAATACAGGTATTTAATGTAAAATTAAGACTGACGTTTTCAATACTGGTATTGAGTTGTTCAATTAAGACTGACGTTTTCAATACAGGTATTTAGTTGTGGAATTAAAACTGACGTTTTTAATATTGGTATTTAGTTGTGGAATTAAGACTGACGTTTTCAATACTGGTATTTTGCTGTTCAATTAAGACTGACATTTTCAATACTGGTATTTAGTTGTTCAATTAAGACTGAAGTTTTCAATAGTGGTATATAGCTGTTCAATTAAGACTGACGTTTTCAATACTGGCATTTAGTCGTGGAATTAAGACTGACGTTTTCAATACTGGCATTTAGTTGTGGAATTAAGACTGACGTTTTCAATACTGGTATTTAATTGTGGAATTAAGACTGACGTTTTCAATACTGGTATTTAATTGTGGAATTAAAACTGACGTTTTCAATACTGGTATTTAGTTGTGGAATTAAGACTGACGTTTTCAATACTGGTATTTAGTTGTTCAATTAACACTGACTTTTTCAATACTGGTATTTAGTTGTTAAATTAAGACTGACGTTTTCAATACTGGTATTTAGTTGTTCAATTAAGACTCACGTTTTCAATAGTGGTATACAGTCGTGGAATTAAGACTGACGTTTTCAATCCTGGCATTTAGTCGTGGAATTAAGACTGACGTTTTCAATACTGGTATTTAGTTGTGGAATTAAGACTGACGTTTTCACTACTGGTATTAAGTTATTGAAGTAAGACTGACGTTTTCAATACTGATATTTAGTTGTTCAGTTAAGCCTGACGTTTCAATACTGGTATTTAGTCGTGGAATTAACACTGACGTTTTCAATACTGGTATTAAGTTGTTGAATTAAGACTGACGGTTTCAATACTGGTATTTAGTCGTGGAATTAACACTGACGTTTTCAATACTGGTATTAAGTTGTTGAATTAAGCCTGACGTTTTCAATACTGGTATTTAGTTGTTCAGTTAAGTCTGACGTTTTCAATACTGGTATTTAGTTGTGGAATTAAGACTGACGTTTTCAATACCTGTATTTAGTTTTCAATTAAGATTAACGTTTTCAATACTGGTATTTAGTTGTGGAATTAAGACTGACGTTTTCAATACAGGTATTTAATGTGGAATTAAGACTGACGTTTTCAATACTGGTATTCAGTTGTTCAATTAAGACTGACGTTTTCAGTACTGGTATTTAGTTGTGGAATTAAAACTGACGTTTTCAATACTGGTATTTAGTTGTTAAATTAAGACTGACGTTTTCAATACTGGTATTTAGTTGTTCAATTAAGACTGACGTTTGTAATACTGGTATTTAGTTGTTCAATTAAGACTGACGTTTTCAATAGTGGTATATAGTCGTGGAATTAAGACTGACGTTTTCAATACTGGTATTTAGTTGTGGAATTAAAACTGACGTTTTCACTACTGGTATTTAGTTGTTGAATTAAGACTGACGTTTTCAATACCTGTATTTAGTTGTTGAATTAAGACTGACGTTTTCAATACCTGTATTTAGTTGTGGAATTAAGACTGACGTTTTCAATACTGGTATTTAGTCGTGGAGTTAAGACTGACGTTTTCAATACTGGTATTAAGTTGTTGAATTAAGACTGACGTTTTCAATACTGGTATTTAGTCGTGGAGTTAAGACTGACGTTTTCAATACTGGTATTAAGTTGTTGAATTAAGACTGACGTTTTCAATACTGGTATTTAGTCGTGGAGTTAAGACTGACGTTTTCAATACTGGTATTAAGTTGTTGAATAAAGACTGACGTTTTCAATACTGGTATTTACTTGCTCAATAAAGACTGACGTTTTCAATACTGATATTTAGTTGTTGAATTAAGACTGACGTTTTCAATACCTGTATTTAGTTGTTCAATTAAGACTGACGTTTTCAATACAGGTATTTAATGTAAAATTAAGACTGACGTTTTCAATACTGGTATTGAGTTGTTCAATTAAGACTGACGTTTTCAATACAGGTATTTAGTTGTGGAATTAAGACTGACGTTTTCAATACTGATATTTTGTTGTTCAATTAAGACTGACATTTTCAATACTGATATTTTGTTGTTCAATTAAGACTGACATTTTCAATACTGGTATTTAGTTGTTCAATTAAGACTGAAGTTTTCAATAGTGGTATATAGCTGTTCAATTAAGACTGACGTTTTCAATACTGGCATTTAGTCGTGGAATTAAGACTGACGTTTTCAATACTGGCATTTAGTTGTGGAATTAAGACTGACGTTTTCAATACTGGTATTCAGTTGTTCAATTAAGACTGACGTTTTCAATACTGGTATTTAGTTGTGGAATTAAAACTGACGTTTTCAATACTGGTATTTAGTTGTGGAATTAAGACTGACGTTTTCAATACTGGTATTTAGTTGTTCAATTAACACTGACTTTTTCAATACTGGTATTTAGTTGTTAAATTAAGACTGACGTTTTCAATACTGGTATTTAGTTGTTCAATTAAGACTGACGTTTTCAATAGTGGTATACAGTCGTGGAATTAAGACTGACGTTTTCAATATAGGTATTTAGTTGTGGAATTAAAACTGACGTTTTCATTACTAGTATTTAGTTGTGGAATTAAGACTGACGTTTTCACTACTGGTATTAAGTTATTGAATTAAGACTGACTTTTTCAATACTGGTATTTAGTTGTGGAATTAAGACTGACGTTTTCACTACTGGTATTAAGTTATTGAATTAAAACTGACGTTTTCAATACTGGTATTTAGTTGTGGAATTACGACTGACGTTTTCAATCCTGGCATTTAGTCGTGGAATTAAGACTGACGTTTTCACTACTGGTATTAAGTTATTGAAGTAAGACTGACGTTTTCAATACTGGTATTTAGTTGTTCAGTTAAGTCTGACGTTTTCAATACTGATATTTAGTTGTTCAGTTAAGCCTGACGTTTCAATACTGGTATTTAGTCGTTGAATTAACACTGACGTTTTCAATACTGGTATTAAGTTGTTGAATTAAGACTGACGGTTTCAATACTGGTATTTAGTCGTGGAATTAACACTGACGTTTTCAATACTGGTATTAAGTTGTTGAATTAAGCCTGATGTTTTCAATACTGGTATTTAGTTGTGGAATTAAGACTGACGTTTTCAATCCTGGCATTTAGTCGTAGAATTAAGACTGACGTTTTCAATACTGGTATTTATTTGTGGAATTAAAACTGACGTTTCAATACTGGTATTTAGTTGTGGAATTAAGACTGACGTTTTCACTACTGGTATTAAGTTATTGAAGTAAGACTGACGTTTTCAATACTGGTATTTAGTTGTTGAATTAAGACTGACGTTTTAAATACCTGTATTTAGTTGTTGAATTAAGACTGACGTTTTCAATACCTGTATTTAGTTGTGGAATTAAGACTGACGTTTTCAATACTGGTATTTAGTCGTGGAGTTAAGACTGACGTTTTCAATACTGGTATTAAGTTGTTGAATTAAGACTGACGTTTTCAATACTGGTATTTAGTTGTGGAATTAAGACTGTCGTTTTCAATACTGGTATTTAGTTGTTCAATTAACACTGACGTTTTCAATACTGGTATTAAGTTGTTGAATTAAAACTGACGTTTTCAATACTGGCATTTAGTTGTGGAATTAAGACTGACGTTTTCAATACTGGTATTTAATTGTGGAATTAAGACTGACGTTTTCAATACTGGTATTTAATTGTGGAATTAAAACTGACGTTTTCAATACTGGTATTTAGTTGTGGAATTAAGACTGACGTTTTCAATACTGGTATTTAGTTGTTCAATTAACACTGACATTTTTCAATACTGGTATTTAGTTGTTAAATTAAGACTGACGTTTTCAATACTGGTATTTAGTTGTTCAATTAAGACTCACGTTTTCAATAGTGGTATACAGTCGTGGAATTAAGACTGACGTTTTCAATCCTGGCATTTAGTCGTGGAATTAAGACTGACGTTTTCAATACTGGTATTTAGTTGTGGAATTAAGACTGACGTTTTCACTACTGGTATTAAGTTATTGAAGTAAGCCTGACGTTTTCAATACTGGTATTTAGTTGTTCAGTTAAGTCTGACGTTTTCAATACTGGTATTTAGTTGTGGAATTAAGACTGACGTTTTCAATACCTGTATTTAGTTTTTCAATTAAGATTGACGTTTTCAATACTGGTATTTAGTTGTGGAATTAAGACTGACGTTTTCAATACAGGTATTTAATGTGGAATTAAGACTGACGTTTTCAATACTGGTATTCAGTTGTTCAATTAAGACTGACGTTTTCAGTACTGGTATTTAGTTGTGGAATTAAAACTGACGTTTTCAATACTGGTATTTAGTTGTTAAATTAAGACTGACGTTTTCAATACTGGTATTTAGTTGTTCAATTAAGACTGACGTTTTTAATACTGGTATTTAGTTGTTCAATTAAGACTGACGTTTTCAATAGTGGTATATAGTCGTGGAATTAAGACTGACGTTTTCAATACTGGTATTTAGTTGTGGAATTAAAACTGACGTTTTCACTACTGGTATTTAGTTGTTGAATTAAGACTGACGTTTTCAATACCTGTATTTAGTTGTTGAATTAAGACTGACGTTTTCAATACCTGTATTTAGTTGTGGAATTAAGACTGACGTTTTCAATACTGGTATTTAGTCGTGGAGTTAAGACTGACGTTTTCAATACTGGTATTAAGTTGTTGAATTAAGACTGACGTTTTCAATACTGGTATTTAGTCGTGGAGTTAAGACTGACGTTTTCAATACTGGTATTAAGTTGTTGAATTAAGACTGACGTTTTCAATACTGGTATTTAGTCGTGGAGTTAAGACTGACGTTTTCAATACTGGTATTAAGTTGTTGAATAAAGACTGACGTTTTCAATACTGGTATTTACTTGCTCAATTAAGACTGACATTTTCAATAGTGGCATTTAGTTGTGGAATTAAAACTGACGTTTTCAATACAGGTATTTAGTTGTTCAATTAACACTGACGTTTTCAATACTGGTATTTAGTTGTTGAATTAAGACTGACGTTTTCAATACCTGTATTTAGTTGTTCAATTAAGACTGACGTTTTCAATACAGGTATTTAATGTAAAATTAAGACTGACGTTTTCAATACAGGTATTTAATGTAAAATTAAGACTGACGTTTTCAATACTGGTATTGAGTTGTTCAATTAAGACTGACGTTTTCAATACAGGTATTTAGTTGTGGAATTAAGACTGACGTTTTCAATACTGATATTTTGTTGTTCAATTAAGACTGACATTTTCAATACTGATATTTTGTTGTTCAATTAAGACTGACATTTTCAATACTGGTATTTAGTTGTTCAATTAAGACTGAAGTTTTCAATAGTGGTATATAGCTGTTCAATTAAGACTGACGTTTTCAATACTGGCATTTAGTCGTGGAATTAAGACTGACGTTTTCAATACTGGCATTTAGTTGTGGAATTAAGACTGACGTTTTCAATACTGGTATTCAGTTGTTCAATTAAGACTGACGTTTTCAATACTGGTATTTAGTTGTGGAATTAAAACTGACGTTTTCAATACTGGTATTTAGTTGTGGAATTAAGACTGACGTTTTCAATACTGGTATTTAGTTGTTCAATTAACACTGACTTTTTCAATACTGGTATTTAGTTGTTAAATTAAGACTGACGTTTTTAATACTGGTATTTAGTTGTTCAATTAAGACTGACGTTTTCAATAGTGGTATACAGTCGTGGAATTAAGACTGACGTTTTCAATATAGGTATTTAGTTGTGGAATTAAAACTGACGTTTTCATTACTAGTATTTAGTTGTGGAATTAAGACTGACGTTTTCACTACTGGTATTAAGTTATTGAATTAAGACTGACTTTTTCAATACTGGTATTTAGTTGTGGAATTAAGACTGACGTTTTCACTACTGGTATTAAGTTATTGAATTAAAACTGACGTTTTCAATACTGGTATTTAGTTGTGGAATTACGACTGACGTTTTCAATCCTGGCATTTAGTCGTGGAATTAAGACTGACGTTTTCACTACTGGTATTAAGTTATTGAAGTAAGACTGACGTTTTCAATACTGGTATTTAGTTGTTCAGTTAAGTCTGACGTTTTCAATACTGATATTTAGTTGTTCAGTTAAGCCTGACGTTTCAATACTGGTATTTAGTCGTTGAATTAACACTGACGTTTTCAATACTGGTATTAAGTTGTTGAATTAAGACTGACGGTTTCAATACTGGTATTTAGTCGTGGAATTAACACTGACGTTTTCAATACTGGTATTAAGTTGTTGAATTAAGCCTGATGTTTTCAATACTGGTATTTAGTTGTGGAATTAAGACTGACGTTTTCAATCCTGGCATTTAGTCGTAGAATTAAGACTGACGTTTTCAATACTGGTATTTATTTGTGGAATTAAAACTGACGTTTCAATACTGGTATTTAGTTGTGGAATTAAGACTGACGTTTTCACTACTGGTATTAAGTTATTGAAGTAAGACTGACGTTTTCAATACTGGTATTTAGTTGTTGAATTAAGACTGACGTTTTAAATACCTGTATTTAGTTGTTGAATTAAGACTGACGTTTTCAATACCTGTATTTAGTTGTGGAATTAAGACTGACGTTTTCAATACTGGTATTTAGTCGTGGAGTTAAGACTGACGTTTTCAATACTGGTATTAAGTTGTTGAATTAAGACTGACGTTTTCAATACTGGTATTTAGTTGTGGAATTAAGACTGTCGTTTTCAATACTGGTATTTAGTTGTTCAATTAACACTGACGTTTTCAATACTGGTATTAAGTTGTTGAATTAAAACTGACGTTTTCAATACTGGCATTTAGTTGTGGAATTAAGACTGACGTTTTCAATACTGGTATTTAATTGTGGAATTAAGACTGACGTTTTCAATACTGGTATTTAATTGTGGAATTAAAACTGACGTTTTCAATACTGGTATTTAGTTGTGGAATTAAGACTGACGTTTTCAATACTGGTATTTAGTTGTTCAATTAACACTGACTTTTTCAATACTGGTATTTAGTTGTTAAATTAAGACTGACGTTTTCAATACTGGTATTTAGTTGTTCAATTAAGACTCACGTTTTCAATAGTGGTATACAGTCGTGGAATTAAGACTGACGTTTTCAATCCTGGCATTTAGTCGTGGAATTAAGACTGACGTTTTCAATACTGGTATTTAGTTGTGGAATTAAGACTGACGTTTTCACTACTGGTATTAAGTTATTGAAGTAAGCCTGACGTTTTCAATACTGGTATTTAGTTGTTCAGTTAAGTCTGACGTTTTCAATACTGGTATTTAGTTGTGGAATTAAGACTGACGTTTTCAATACCTGTATTTAGTTTCTTCAATTAAGATTGACGTTTTCAATACTGGTATTTAGTTGTGGAATTAAGACTGACGTTTTCAATACAGGTATTTAATGTGGAATTAAGACTGACGTTTTCAATACTGGTATTCAGTTGTTCAATTAAGACTGACGTTTTCAGTACTGGTATTTAGTTGTGGAATTAAAACCGACGTTTTCAATACTGGTATTTAGTTGTTAAATTAAGACTGACGTTTTCAATACTGGTATTTAGTTGTTCAATTAAGACTGACGTTTTTAATACTGGTATTTAGTTGTTCAATTAAGACTGACGTTTTCAATAGTGGTATATAGTCGTGGAATTAAGACTGACGTTTTCAATACTGGTATTTAGTTGTGGAATTAAAACTGACGTTTTCACTACTGGTATTTAGTTGTTGAATTAAGACTGACGTTTTCAATACCTGTATTTAGTTGTTGAATTAAGACTGACGTTTTCAATACCTGTATTTAGTTGTGGAATTAAGACTGACGTTTTCAATACTGGTATTTAGTCGTGGAGTTAAGACTGACGTTTTCAATACTGGTATTAAGTTGTTGAATTAAGACTGACGTTTTCAATACTGGTATTTAGTCGTGGAGTTAAGACTGACGTTTTCAATACTGGTATTAAGTTGTTGAATTAAGACTGACGTTTTCAATACTGGTATTTAGTCGTGGAGTTAAGACTGACGTTTTCAATACTGGTATTAAGTTGTTGAATAAAGACTGACGTTTTCAATACTGGTATTTACTTGCTCAATTAAGACTGACATTTTCAATAGTGGCATTTAGTTGTGGAATTAAAACTGACGTTTTCAATACAGGTATTTAGTTGTTCAATTAACACTGACGTTTTCAATACTGGTATTTAGTTGTTGAATTAAGACTGACGTTTTCAATACCTGTATTTAGTTGTTCAATTAAGACTGACGTTTTCAATACAGGTATTTAATGTAAAATTAAGACTGACGTTTTCAATACAGGTATTTAATGTAAAATTAAGACTGACGTTTTCAATACTGGTATTGAGTTGTTCAATTAAGACTGACGTTTTCAATACAGGTATTTAGTTGTGGAATTAAGACTGACGTTTTCAATACTCATATTTTGTTGTTCAATTAAGACTGACATTTTCAATACTGATATTTTGTTGTTCAATTAAGACTGACATTTTCAATACTGGTTTTTAGTTGTTCAATTAAGACTGAAGTTTTCAATAGTGGTATATAGCTGTTCAATTAAGACTGACGTTTTCAATACTGGCATTTAGTCGTGGAATTAAGACTGACGTTTTCAATACTGGCATTTAGTTGTGGAATTAAGACTGACGTTTTCAATACTGGTATTCAGTTGTTCAATTAAGACTGACGTTTTCAATACTGGTATTTAGTTGTGGAATTAAAACTGACGTTTTCAATACTGGTATTTAGTTGTGGAATTAAGACTGACGTTTTCAATACTGGTATTTAGTTGTTCAATTAACACTGACTTTTTCAATACTGGTATTTAGTTGTTAAATTAAGACTGACGTTTTTAATACTGGTATTTAGTTGTTCAATTAAGACTGACGTTTTCAATAGTGGTATACAGTCGTGGAATTAAGACTGACGTTTTCAATATTGGTATTTAGTTGTGGAATTAAAACTGACGTTTTCATTACTAGTATTTAGTTGTGGAATTAAGACTGACGTTTTCACTACTGGTATTAAGTTATTGAATTATAACTGACGTTTTCAATACTGGTATTTAGTTGTGGAATTACGACTGACGTTTTCAATCCTGGCATTTAGTCGTGGAATTAAGACTGACGTTTTCACTACTGGTATTAAGTTATTGAAGTAAGACTGACGTTTTCAATACTGGTATTTAGTTGTTCAGTTAAGTCTGACGTTTTCAATACTGATATTTAGTTGTTCAGTTAAGCCTGACGTTTCAATACTGGTATTTAGTCGTTGAATTAACACTGACGTTTTCAATACTGGTATTAAGTTGTTGAATTAAGACTGACGGTTTCAATACTGGTATTTAGTCGTGGAATTAACACTGACGTTTTCAATACTGGTATTAAGTTGTTGAATTAAGCCTGATGTTTTCAATACTGGTATTTAGTTGTGGAATTAAGACTGACGTTTTCAATCCTGGCATTTAGTCGTAGAATTAAGACTGACGTTTTCAATACTGGTATTTATTTGTGGAATTAAAACTGACGTTTCAATACTGGTATTTAGTTGTGGAATTAAGACTGACGTTTTCACTACTGGTATTAAGTTATTGAAGTAAGACTGACGTTTTCAATACTGGTATTTAGTTGTTGAATTAAGACTGACGTTTTCAATACCTGTATTTAGTTGTGGAATTAAGACTGACGTTTTCAATACTGGTATTAAGTTGTTGAATTAAGACTGACGTTTTCAATACTGGTATTTAGTTGTGGAATTAAGACTGTCGTTTTCAATACTGGTATTTAGTTGTTCAATTAACACTGACGTTTTCAATACTGGTATTAAGTTGTTGAATTAAAACTGACGTTTTAATACTGGTATTTAGTTGTGGAATTAAGACTGACGTTTTCACTACTGGTATTAAGTTATTGAAGTAAGACTGACGTTTTCAATACTGGTATTTAGTTGTTCAGTTAAGCCTGACGTTTTCAATACTGGTATTTAGTTGTGGAATTAAGACTGACGTTTTCAATACCTGTATTTAGTTTTTCAATTGAGATTGACGTTTTCAATACTGGTATTTAGTTGTGGAATTAAGACTGACGTTTTCAATACAGGTATTTAATGTGGAATTAAGACTGACGTTTTCAATACTGGTATTCAGTTGTTCAATTAAGACTGACGTTTTCAGTACTGGTATTTAGTTGTGGAATTAAAACTGACGTTTTCAATACTGGTATTTAGTTGTGGAATTAAGACTGTCGTTTTCAATACTGGTATTTAGTTGTTCAATTAACACTGACGTTTTCAATACTGGTATTAAGTTGTTGAATTAAGACTGACGTTTTCAATACCTGTATTTAGTTCTTCAATTAAGACTGACGTTTTCAATACTGGTATTTAGTTGTGGAATTAAAACTGACGTTTCAATACTGGTATTTAGTCGTGGAATTAAGACTGACGTTTTCACTACTGGTATTTAGTTGTGGAATTAAGACTGACGTTTTCACTACTGGTATTAAGTTATTGAATTAAGACTGACGTTTTCACTACTAGTATCAAGTTATTGAATTAAGACTGACGTTTTTAATATTGGTATTTAGTTGTTCAGTTAAGCCTGACGTTTCAATTCTGGTATTTAGTTGTGGTATTAAGACTGACGTTTTCAATACTGGTATTTAGTTGTGGAATTAAGACTGACGTTTTCAATACTGGTATTTAGTTGTGGAATTAAGACTGGCGTTTTCAATATTGGTATTTAGTTGTGGAATTAAGACTGACGTTTTCACCACTGGTATTAAGTTATTGAATTAAAACTGACGTTTTCAATACTGGTATTTAGTTGTGGAATTACGACTGACGTTTTCAATCCTGGCATTTAGTCGTGGAATTAAGACTGACGTTTTCACTACTGGTATTAAGTTATTGAAGTAAGACTGACGTTTTCAATACTGGTATTTAGTTGTTCAGTTAAGTCTGACGTTTTCAATACTGATATTTAGTTGTTCAGTTAAGCCTGACGTTTCAATACTGGTATTTAGTCGTTGAATTAACACTGACGTTTTCAATACTGGTATTAAGTTGTTGAATTAAGACTGACGGTTTCAATACTGGTATTTAGTCGTGGAATTAACACTGACGTTTTCAATACTGGTATTAAGTTGTTGAATTAAGCCTGATGTTTTCAATACTGGTATTTAGTTGTGGAATTAAGACTGACGTTTTCAATCCTGGCATTTAGTCGTAGAATTAAGACTGACGTTTTCAATACTGGTATTTATTTGTGGAATTAAAACTGACGTTTCAATACTGGTATTTAGTTGTGGAATTAAGACTGACGTTTTCACTACTGGTATTAAGTTATTGAAGTAAGACTGACGTTTTCAATACTGGTATTTAGTTGTTGAATTAAGACTGACGTTTTAAATACCTGTATTTAGTTGTTGAATTAAGACTGACGTTTTCAATACCTGTATTTAGTTGTGGAATTAAGACTGACGTTTTCAATACTGGTATTTAGTCGTGGAGTTAAGACTGACGTTTTCAATACTGGTATTTAGTTGTGGAATTAAGACTGTCGTTTTCAATACTGGTATTTAGTTGTTCAATTAACACTGACGTTTTCAATACTGGTATTAAGTTGTTGAATTAAAACTGACGTTTCAATACTGGTATTTAGTTGTGGAATTAAGACTGACGTTTTCACTACTGGTATTAAGTTATTGAAGTAAGACTGACGTTTTCAATACTGGTATTTAGTTGTTCAGTTAAGCCTGACGTTTTCAATACTGGTATTTAGTTGTGGAATTAAGACTGACGTTTTCAATACCTGTATTTAGTTTTTCAATTGAGATTGACGTTTTCAATACTGGTATTTAGTTGTGGAATTAAGACTGACGTTTTCAATACAGGTATTTAATGTGGAGTTAAGACTGACGTTTTCAATACTGGTATTCAGTTGTTCAATTAAGACTGACGTTTTCAGTACTGGTATTTAGTTGTGGAATTAAAACTGACGTTTTCAATACTGGTATTTAGTTGTGGAATTAAGACTGTCGTTTTCAATACTGGTATTTAGTTGTTCAATTAACACTGACGTTTTCAATACTGGTATTAAGTTGTTGAATTAAGACTGACGTTTTCAATACCTGTATTTAGTTCTTCAATTAAGACTGACGTTTTCAATACTGGTATTTAGTTGTGGAATTAAAACTGACGTTTCAATACTGGTATTTAGTCGTGGAATTAAGACTGACGTTTTCACTACTGGTATTTAGTTGTGGAATTAAGACTGACGTTTTCACTACTGGTATTAAGTTATTGAATTAAGACTGACGTTTTCACTACTAGTATCAAGTTATTGAATTAAGACTGACGTTTTTAATATTGGTATTTAGTTGTTCAGTTAAGCCTGACGTTTCAATTCTGGTATTTAGTTGTGGTATTAAGACTGACGTTTTCAATACTGGTATTTAGTTGTGGAATTAAGACTGACGTTTTCAATACTGGTATTTAGTTGTGGAATTAAGACTGGCGTTTTCAATATTGGTATTTAGTTGTGGAATTAAGACTGATGTTTTCAATACTGGTATTTATGCTTTCAATTTATAACTTCAAAATTCTCTTAATGTTTACTTATAATTCACTTGTATAACGAGTCTTTGTGTTAGGGCTATCAAAACTGTTACCCACGTGAAGAGTTGAACAAAAAGGGCATAACACTATCATTAACTAAATATATTAGACTTATGTTCAATACACGCTCTACAGGAAAGAGAATGTAGCACATAATCACGTGATTCTTGAATATATTTCTGGAAAACGATCTCCTAGAAAACAAGGTTTTTCTTATTATATACGTATTTACTTTTCCATTTGAAAACTTAGATGAGAAACTTAGTTTGTATTTCACATATTTGACCGCGGTTAATTTTTAAGAATCTGATTAAAGAATAATTACTCTCTTCATCTTCCATTAGGTTTACTCTGCTTGAGTTATTATTCGTATTGAAAGTAGATTTCTGTACATTCACAACATACATCTAACAGTAAAAAATATGTTTTTCTTTGCAATTTTGTTTGATGTATCAATTAGTTTCTAAATTATTTGAATGTTCGGTTAAAGAATTAAATTTGACTTCCATTGTTATTTAAGATTTAAACTTAAAAAAAAAAGACTCTCATTGATAGCCACGCCCAACTGTTTTGTGTATATATATGCAAAAAACGGCTCGTTTGGATTGAGAAAATATTTTACATAGAAGAGCGAACAACGTTTCGACCTTCTTCGGTCATCGTTAGGTTCACAAAGAAAAAGGTTTATTTTGGGTTTAAGTTGTTGTATAAGTAAGGCTTCTTGAATTTTGCGTTTGTTTATAAAGAAACAAACATAAATTTTGCGTTTGTTTATAAAGAAACAAACATAAACAAACGCAAAATTAAAGAAGCATTACTTATACAACAACTTAAACCCAAAATAAACCAATATAAAGGAACGCCTTTATACCTATATTAATATAATAAAATAAAATTATATATTCAAACATCTAACACCGCCCTCTACATTCCGACACTCAGTTACACAACCCTTTCCAAACATGTGGTCAGCTTCCGGTCAGTTACCTCTTTCTTTGT
This sequence comes from Tachypleus tridentatus, assembly GCF_004210375.1. Lineage (NCBI taxonomy): Eukaryota > Metazoa > Arthropoda > Merostomata > Xiphosura > Limulidae > Tachypleus > Tachypleus tridentatus. Next base: position 9,858,336 of record NC_134837.1, read on the forward strand.
GAACCTGACGATGACCGAAGAAGGTCGAAACGTTGTTCGCTCTTCTATGTAAAATATTTTCTCAACCCAAACGAGCCGTTTTTGCATATATATTTCTCTACAAGTGGGTTTTCTCGACATCACTGTTTTGTGTATAAACCATGTAGGATGAAGACAAGTACTTTGAACAAAGACGTTTCGTAGGATGGTAAGTTTCCGTGAGAAATTCAGAACTCTAATACATTCTGTTAAAGTAATTTTGAAGCCTTATTACAACTCTTTGTATACAAGTCTAACTTAAAATTTGAAATACCAGAAAAATATATGAAGATTAAATGCATTTGAATATTTGTGAAACTGTCTTTTTGTTCTTTTCTTTTGTATAAAAAATTATCATTGATGAATTTCCACCAATGAAAGATTATTATTCAAGTTATAATAAGTGTTAATCGCTTTGTATAAAGCGGTGTTTCAAATTCCCTTTAGAAGTAGTTTCTCTTTCATTCGAAATTATTTCTTGTGAAATTATTGAGATTTCTTGCTCGTCACTCTGATTTCCATTATAATAGGCTTTTTCAAAGAACAGTAAACCTTAGAAAATATATTTTGTCTATCTTCACTATATGTGAGCATTGTCTTCTAAAACCAAGTTTAACAGAACAACACTAGATTTGTACTGTGAGATTTAACAGGTGTTAGTCAAAAGGCGCTGCTATGTTCAAGTCTCTTCAGCAAACAGCTGCGGATTTCATGGGAGTTACTGTTAACATCGAATCACTGTTTAAAATTTTGTTAACTGTACTAAGAAATATGACCAATTTCACAAAGGTTAAATTCCAGTTTCTGTACTTTCTGGAGAACCCTGAACGGTCTTGTATGCTAAATGTAATGTTATTTGACTTTCCGTCATGTAACATTCTCAACGCAGCTATCCTTCATCATAAGTGGTTGTGGAGTACATTCTTCCACTTTTATTGGTGTCATTGAAAATTTAAATGGTCAATAATTTTCTTTGTATCCGTAAGTCCTCGTTATAATGCATTATTAACAATGTAGATTTTATTTAGACAATTTTACGAGTAGAAGTGATTTTAACTGTTAATTATTTCTAAAGCGATTTGGCTTTAATTATTTAAAATAATCTCTTTAAAGCAGATACACGCTACACGCGAACAAAATTTAGCAAATGGAGAAAATGTTTTCCAATTATTTCAAACTAGGTAAATTTACAATTAAAAATATTCACTATATGAACCGCAAACCTATTAAAATATCATAGCTAGTGAGAGATGATGTTTATAGGAAGACTTATATTTTACTTCAGACATTAAACTAAAGTAGTTTAAATAAATATAAAATGAATGATATAGTTTCATGTTTAACTTATGCAACAGTGCGTCATTTTCTACCAAGGTGAAATATAAGACTGTTGATTTACTTTGCTTTTTATGGAATTAATCAGAAAGCTGCACAATGGGCTAACTGTACTGTACTCTGCCCACCAAGGGTATCAAAACCCGGATTTTAGTGATGTTAGTCCTCAGACTTGCCGTTGTACCACTGGGGAGCAAGACACTACTGAAAGTAATTTATTGTGATATTCTTAGTTTGACACGAATAATGTAGACTAAATGGGTTCCAAAAACGAAATATCAAGGGTCATTTTGGGATAACAATTAGCAACAGGGCTTCTGAATTGAAAAGTTTTTGTTATCATTCGCGCCTGAGTCTATGTATTTGAGAGGCAGTGTTGTTGCAATCATATGACATCAACAGGAAAATTGGCCTGTTGTTGTTGTGTTAGTTATATTAAATCCTTGCCATGCTTTTGCAATGTGAACAAATCGATGATTTCGAACTCCAGTTTTAAATGGCACAAGTGGATGTGAGGAGTGATTCATTCCGTCTAGATCGAGTGCCGGACCGTCGGAGGTTAGTTCCAGCTAACAATTGATACCTTTCACACTGTTTGGTAGAATGAAACATTTAGGTAAAGTGTCTTACTCAAAGACACACCAGCATCACACGAGTTTGCATCGAACTCGAAACTATCCGAGTGTCAATCCATAGCGTGAAGTCATTTAACCACACTGCCCCTTATTATGAGTCTCCTCTAAATCACTAGAACTACTACTGACTGACATCCATTATTTATGTCCCCTATTCCACAAAATGAATATGCGTCATTGTGAGTACTAATATTAGATACTCCAATGCATTGTTGTTACAATCTCCCCTCACAATTTTTTTTTACAAAACTTGTCAGCCACCAGCATAAAATGAATAATAAATAATGACATAATATTTGATTTCGTTGAAATTACAAGTCAAAGATCTCAAAATAAAGTTTCGTAACAAGTAGTTTCTGTTCCAACAGGTACAAACTGGAGTTTGATTAAACGTAGTGGGCACAATTTAGATAACTCATTGTGTATTTCTGCTCAAAATGAACAAATTTTCAAGTACGTCTAGTCTGACATATGATAGCTAATAAATGATACATAAAAAATATGATAATGCCCAACATTACAAATAGCACCATACATACAACAGAAATTGAAGAAACAAATATTTTAACCAATGTATTGAGAAAATTATATACCCTAAACAAATTCTAAGATCGCCTAGTGAGTTTACATACTGAAACTTCCTCATTCGTCTTAGGTAAAGAAAACAACCTTTTTTCATCAAAGCCTCTTTAGATTTTTAGACCACAAATAAAATTCTTGAGTTATATCAGAGAAATATCTTAATATGTTTGCATAAAAACCTCTTCATTTCAACTATTCAACAAACTCTACTCTGTTTAATAATTAAAATATACAAGCTATTCTCAATTATAAGATCGCTAATTAATCTAAAAATGTTGTATAAATATTACCTATGATGATTAGGTTTATAATCAAATCATTGGCTTAGCTACCCTTTCATTTCTCTCTATTTAATAAACTATATTTCTCTATTTTCAAAGGAAAAGATTTGGAAGTAAATTTATATACATTAAAGGGTATTTGTTTTGTTTTGCTTTAAATTTCGCGCAAATATACTCGAGAGCTATGTGCACTAGCTGTTCCTAATTTAGCAGTGTAAGACTAGAGGGAAGGCAGCTAGTCATCACCACCTACCGCCAACTCTTGGGCTACTCTTTTATCAACGAATAGTGGGATTGATCGTCACGTTATAACGCTCCCACGGCTGAAAGGGCGAGCATGTTTGGTGTGACGGGAATTCGAACTTGCGATTAAAGAAAGGAAGTCCAGTTACCATACATTATTCTGTGTTGCAACATGAAAAGGATAGTCTGTAAAATTTTGTGGAATTCTTAAATAACGTAAAACCGAACATCATGATCTGCAAAATATCATCTCAAACTTGTCTCCTCTATTTAGATGTATCATTGTAATTTGCCCCCCGCGAGTACAGCGGTACGTCTACAGATGTACAACGCTAAAATCAGGGGTACGATTCCCCTCGGTGGACTCAGCAGATAGCCCGATGTGGCTTTGTTATAAGAAAACACACATACCATAATTTTCTAACTATAGTTATAATTAACCAATATAAATTATCTTAGCCTACTTCCACGCCACGTGAAGCTAAATTATTTCATGTTAAAAGCATGTTCCATTTTATTTATCTCAATACACTAAGTTACAATATTTGTTGTTTTTTTTTAATTTCGCGCAAAGCTACATGAGGGCTATGTGCGTTATCCGTTACTAATTTAGCAGCGTAAGTCTACAGAGAAGGCAGCAAGTGATCACCGCCCACCACCAACTCTTGGGTTACTCTTTTACCAAGGAATAGTGGAATTAACAGTAACACTATAACGTCCTCACGGTTGAAAATGCGAGCATGTTTGTTGTGACGGGGATTCGAACCCGCGACTCTCAAATTACTAGCTAGCGCCCTAACCACCTGGTTCAATTCCTGCTAAAAGAATGTAGCGCTATCGAAGGGATTTAATATTATAAATACAGATTATTATAATTACAATATAAATATTATTGTGTAACAAATCATTGTTTGTTTAATTTACTACTGTGTCATCATAATGTGCTTCCCTAAACATCATAAAACAGACTTGGTTGTTGATTTGATCAAATATTGGAGGTTGAGTCATCCTTTAACATTTGACTTAATTTTAACCCACAAAAAAATGCTGGACTGCACACAATCCGAAGTTTGTTTCCTTCCAGGGCTTGACCCTCAGTGGCACAACAGTATGTCCATGGACTTACAGCGCTAGAAAACCATGGTGAGCAGATCACAGATACTCAATTGTGTAGCTTGATGCTTAAATTCAAACAAACGAACAAATTCAGAGGCAGAGTATGGCTTAGTGGTTGACATGCTCAGACTGTAAATTCGAGTGTTTAAGGTTCATAGCTCATTAACACAAAAATGTATTCAACACTGTGAACGTTAATTGTACTAAAGAGTGACAATCAAAACCCATTACTAACTCAAACAATAGTTTCAAAGAGTTGGCGACAGGGACTATTGACTGATTGCTTCCTTGTAGTATTTTTATTCAATGATAAGGATGGTTATGCGAAATTAACACATTTTGTAGATTTGCACGAACATTCTAAAACAAACAAATTATTTTCTTCATAAATGAACACATATTTTATAAATTATATCCACAGTTTGTTATTTCATCAGCTGATGTGAAAGTGTGTTCTAATAGTTTTGATTTTAATTTTTTCGGTCAACAGGTTTTTGCACGATTAATTAATTATTTCTGATGGTTTTGTACTTGATTACCATATTGTGCCTCAAATGATATAAGGGGTGAAAAATAATTAAAAAAGAATGTGAATTAACGAATTAAATTACTCACTGTTTTATTCATATGGACATATTATAATTATATTATTGATAAATACAATCTTGATTTCAGACGTTTCCATGTTCATCCTGATTTGGCAACTACAGAATTAAGATCAGACTTTTACCATAAATTAGTACATAGAAGTCTTTAGTTCAATATCAGAATATATTAACTTGGCTGGAATGTAGTTAAAATTACTGCTGGTGAGTTCTGGCGTTTAGCAAATGCCCTTCTGGGCGATGGTTTCTGGGAGACAGTATATATATATATATATCTAATATACCATTTTGTTCTCTCTTTTAAAGGAAAATAATTTGAGAGAAATTTGGAAGAAAAAATACATCAGCCAAGCATGATTTTCACCAAGAATGTTAAGCCTATTAGTTTCCAATGCTTCATCAGTTTTTCAGCACCACAACATTACAGTTTTTCAGCTACATATAGGAATAGCAGTTCTGGCTGTTATATTCCAACCAGATAATAAATAATGGTATTCAGTGAAAGCCCTCCTGAGCAATGACAATATATGGACCCGAAATGTCATTTTTACCCAACTTTAATTTGAAATATATAGTAGAAAGTTCAATGAAAACTTGAGAAGAAACATCTGTAGTCAACTGCAATACATTAAAAGGTCGTGAATTGACAGAGAAATGGAAAATGCTTTTATACGTGGCTAAATTCAGTGACACTTTGGATGATCATTTCCACAATTGACACAACTACTATTAGGTGGTTCTTCGTGGTCAAACTAGTTTTCAGTTATTTGTTAGGCTGAAGCTGTACAGTGAAACTGCGATATGTTTAAGGACTCACAACACTAGAAACCGGGTTTCGATACCCGTATTGGGAAGAACACATAGAGCCTATTATGTAATTGACAAAACTGGTCATGCTAAGGTTCAGAACATTTCAGCTCGACTAATTAATTAATTACCAAATGAGGACAGTGTGTGAAGAAATGAAAGACTGCTGGATGCACTTGATTAAAATATCAGCTCCGCCACTTGGTCCATACAAACTCTTAAATACGTTGTTCAATGAAGATTCATTACTCAGAAATTCAATGGGATCTCATAGCCCTATGTGTCACACCCACAATATGCATAGAGAGCTTCAGATTTGCAGTTTCATTAATATTTGTTTTACCTATTAATATAACTAAGCGATTGCCCGTGGTACCAGTGTTTATTTAGGGTGCCAGCAATTAGCTGTGCATGTTTGGTGCAACGAGTTCGTATCCTCGTTGCACTAAACATGCTCGCCCTTTCAGCCATGGGCGCGTTATAATGTGATGGTCAATCCCGCTATTTGTTGATAAAAGAGTAGCGCAAGAGTTGGCGATCGGTGGTGATAACTAGTTGCCTTCCCTCTAGTCTTACTCTGCTAAATTAAGGATGGCTAGCTCAGATAGCCTTCGTGTAGCTTTGCGTGAAATTTAAAACAGACCAAACCAACAACAAGGGAATTATCGTGGAAAATAACAACTACCATCGTTTATCAGTTTATTTATTCTTGGTAGGAACAAAATTACTCAAGTTTTACCACAGATGAGTAAAGACTCATATAAATATCAAAGGGGGTATCAGATGATGTGGACTAGAACCTTCCCATAGGCACTTGTATGTGGCGTATTACTGCTTGCTCAAATGATTTTAAAACCTTAATTAAGGCGATCAATGCAATCTACAATAAATAATTAAACAATAGAAAATTGAGTCAATCGAAGAAATTTCTCATTAGGAATTTGTTCCTCATGCGTAGTAATAGGTTTGCTTCTTCCTGTAAAACATCTTCCTAGATCTTTCGTCCAACCAAAATCCATATTTTACACATATCCTATAAGGTAATTTAACTCAGATGTGTAATAATAGGCTTACAAAATAAACATATAAAATATTTTAACAACAAAAGCCCTTTTAATACCTTATTATAGATTTAATTATTGACTTCAACCTCACGTGACAATCAAGTTGTATCTTATCGATCTGTAACTTCAAACTTATGTGTAAATCATGTCTTATCGTGTTGATCAGTGACTTCAATCTCATGTGACATTTTCGATAAACTAGAGTAACCCATATTAAATAGAAAGGACATGAGTTGGAGATACTTAAACTATCCAATCAGATTATCCCAAACCAATCAAACTAAGCATCAATAACATGATTTGTTACAACTAACCAAGAAGGTCAACTGAAGAAAATAAAATCTTCAAGAAGTTGAAATACATCAAAAAACGTCATAAAATGGGGCCATTAGGAACAGTTGTTTTTTCAAACAGTGGCACACCATGTCTCTCAATTCTTAAACCATGATTTGAAGGCAAATGAAACTCTTGGGTAGGTGGCTTTGTTGCAGCTCAATATAACAGCCTAACTGAATCTCATAGAAACATCATAAGGTACAGAGGGGTTATTAGAGACAAACATTATGAATTACTAATAATGACAGTTTTTCTAATATTGAGGTTACGTTTAAATAAGGGAAATAGGAAAATAAATAGAATAGTGACACCTTTACTATGTTAAACTGTTACAACAACGGAATTTTATCACTTTCCAAACTATTTTGTCTAATGTACAATGTATCAGTAAAACAAATATCAAATGTGAATTTTAAGCACTGGTTTTAAGTTAAAATCAGATTGATAGCGACAAACGTTTACAAAATGAGCATATCTTCTCTCGCATATTTAACAGTAAAAAACAGAAACCAGTTACAAAACTTCAGATGTTTTGAAAAGGAAGTAAACGGATGTAAACTTACAATACAGATATCACATATATGATATAAAGCAAACTGTATCATCTATATTAAAGTAACGTTGTGAGTTACTGGAATTTTATACACTAAATCTGATATAATGAAAACACTCATTACTCAAATAACAGTTCATTTTAAATTAAAAGTCAAGTTAAATAAAGTATATTTGTCTCTAATCTCCCCGCAGTCTCTAACACTATGTAACACAAATTGTGTTCCTGGATAGTATGTGCTATTTTTTAATTGCTTATGTTGTAAAAGTACAGAAAATTGCCATTATTCCCTTCAAACTTTGCTTTTGTGAGCTGAATAACGAAATTTAGAAATTAACCTATTTTTCTATGTAAAAATGGGCAAATTTGCACATTTGAATTTACATAAGGTCTGAATAAAACAACATATGAATCAAGATTTACATGTATTTATATTACCTTTATACAAAAATATTTATAAGTGAGTAGTTTCACTAAATTTGCGACTGTAATGCAAATCACTTTCACGTATCAGCCCCCAATTATAGTCTCCCATCATGTTTTCGTTATACGCTCCCAGGTCACAAAAGCAAAGTTTGAATAGAAATAATAGGTCTTTTCCATTTACTTTAGACATAAGCAATTGGGAAATAACACTTTCTATCCAGGAACAAGAAAAAGTAAAAAAGATTGTTACATAGTGTAATCGGCCCGTTTACGGTATTTAAGTTAACTTTTACACGTTTTATCTGCACTAAATACAGATATACAGTTGTAATCTGCAAAGACTCAGTGAGAACATAATCTGTAGATAAAGTAAATATTCAATGAATAATCTTAAGTGAACAGATCTTACATTAATGTGAAATATTCAAGGTAAATACTAAGCACTACAATGAAGTGACCCAAAATAAGCAATAAGACCATGATTTGGAAATGATCGATTCAATAATAAAAAGATAATTTGGGGGAAAACAAACCTAACAGCAAGAAAATATGATCTGGGGATTATCAAATATATACTGAAATAATAATCAGAAGTAAGCCTTATTGAATCAGACTGACAAATATTTTTGTTTTGTTAATTTCGTGCAAACCTACACGAGAGCTATCTGCGCTAGTCGTCTCCAATTTTTCAGGTTTCAAAATCCGGTTAAGTATCTGAATATCAGTGAACGTATTTATTTGTTATTAAGTAACTGAAAACAACAAAACAAGAACGATTTAGCCTCCAAATCCAACTTGGATCAACGATTATTTTGTAATTTTTCTCGGAATGTCTCTGAGTCACTGCTTTGTAATAATTATTAATAATTATAGTTCAATTGAGAGAATAAGTTCAGCTATACCTACAGTCCTTTATGGTATACTTTTATTTATAATGCTTTAGTAATAAACGTCATCACAAAAAAATTAACTGAATCCGAATTTGATCCGAAATTAATTAAGTTGTGAACGAACTCATTCACAAACAAATAGAATTTTAGAAAGTAGAAAAAGTTTCAAGACTAGTAGCGCATACATCCGTGTTAGCTCAGAACATTTAAATCATTGATGTTTTGAATTGAAGACATAAACTATTTATAATAATGGAATGTATAGAAATGGTTAATTTTCATGTAATAAAGCAAACTGTATATGGAAAATAAAAAAAATATCCGAATGGTTGTTACAGTGAATAGGTTTAATTAATGGGAAAAAAGACGCTGTTTTAAGATTTAAATTTAAATCAATGTTTTTATGATGGAGGCTTAAATATACACTTTACTGCCTCCCAACGTATTAAACATTTCGAAATTTCCGTAAAAAATACATTTGTCTTACACGTACATCATTCGTGTATCAAAACAGGTTTGTTCGTTTGTTTTAAATTTCGCGTAAAGCTACACTTGTGCTATCTGTGCTAACCGTCTCTAATTTAGCAGTGTAAGACTAGAGGGAAGGCAGCTAGTCATCTCCATCTACCACCAACTCTCGGGCTACTCTTTTATCAAGAAGTAGTAGGATTGACCGTCACTTTATATCGCTCCTACGGCTGAAAAGGCGAGCATGTATGGTGTGACGAGAATTCTAACCCTTGATCTTGAGATTACTAGTTGAGTGCTTTAACCACCTGGCCATGGTGGGCTCTGAAAACAAGGAAGTAGCTAATGTTGTGGTTTAAAGGTGAATTTTCAACAAATTTAATAATTGCCTTAGAAACTGTACTTTGATTAGATATAATTCCTGTGTGGTTGCCATATTTTTAAACACTTTAGTTTTTGAGTAAAAAGTGAAACAAAATATGCGGGTCCTCGAACTCAAGTTCCTCTTGGTCGTTCGGCTGTTTCCGTGACGTTTTACATCTATGACGAAATAGTTGCCAAACACGCTTCGTTGCGCACCGACCATTTTGTTCCTTTCAGTGCTGGTATTTTATGTAAATCTATCGGTGCTTTCTTCGGATTACATACTTTGTGAGACTATTTCTTGTTTTGATATTGCTATTTTATGTTTGTTTTATGATAACATGGTTTACTGCATTGCTTGTGGTTATAAAAAACGGTTCTGCATCGGGCAAAAGCTTCTTTTCGTTTCCGTGCAAGGAGAAGAAATCGGCAAGGTGACAACAGTGGGTGCGGATGGTCAATAGGAAGAACTGGACACCTTAACACCATGCAAAGCTTTGTCGAGATCACTTTAAACGCTTATGTTTCGTGTCGGATCCTACTGTTTTGGATTCCGTGGGCTTCAAGCCAGGAAGGTTGAGACTGAAAAACACCATCGGCTGTAGACAGGATCGTCCACCATCTTTCCTTGTGTAGAGCTGAGGAATGATCTCAGTCTGCAGCGTACAGGTTCCACCTTTCTGAAGCCATCCCTTGCCATCACGAAAAGAACAAACTTAAAGGTATGTGTATAATATAAAGCGATAAACAATAACTAGTATAATATAATAATTTAAAAAGTACAAGTTTTTGAAGAATGTAACTAGACATACACATTTCACATTCATGAGCGTCTTTTGCATTTGTGGCACCTGAAAGTCAGTGAAACCTTGATTTCCTAGTCTAGACAGTAGACAAATCTATCCCAAATAGAGTATATTCCAAGTTTAAAAGCTGGTAGATCATTCTGTACAATTTTTACAACATCAAGAGGCGTCACTAGAAAGAGAAATTTGTAAAATCATTAGAAAAACCATATCAGGATTAAAGTTTGAAACAGGAATTTATTCTATCAGATAAAAATGCTGATATAAAATAGTTTTATTTTAACCATCGTATTTTGAAAAAACAACCAACTAAAATTGAATAGCTTTATAATGCAATAAGCAGAAAATTTAAGTATCATTTCTAAATATGAAAAAGTTTGAAGAATTTCATTTTTCAAATTGAACATTACAAAATAAATTGAAATAAGACTATGTCTTGAACATGTGAAGTTATCAAGTACATGTTATGTATTAAAAAAAATGTAGGCTTTTAAAAATAAACTCCATAACATATTTGCATAACTCATGATAATAAAATTCATCTTAACACAGTTTTGACATTGTCATATTTAATGTAAATCTTATAAACCTCTAAATTCTGAAGATATAAGATTATATATTAAAACAACATGCTTTATGAGATTTGCATTTGATATGACAATGTCAAAGTACTGTGTTAAGATGAATTTTATTATCATGAGTTATGAAGTTTATATCTGATTTTTTACAAGTGTTGCTTATGACACAGTGCCTACTTCTGTAGAGGAAGTTGTGATTCAGTCCACTCCTGATGAGGACTGCCAAGACTCTAGAGCTGACTCATTTCAGAGTGTGTCTGTTCAGACTCTTGTAAGTAGGTCATGATTGTTAGATTAAACATTCATAAGTTGCAATAACTGATGTATAATTTTATTTACATTAATTGGAATCTAACGGTGTAATAATGTTATTATTTCAATACCTAAATAAAAAACCTATTGTTTTAGCCTATCCCAAGTATCCCAAGAGGGACACAGACTGGCTGGTATTCTGTTTTCAGAGGTTTACAGGTATTCCCATCTGGCTTGAAGACGTAGCTACCCAGACAGAAAATCTTCCAACAATAGATTGTGCTTGTGGTACTAGTCGTTAGTTTGAATATGAATATGACATTTTAATTCATCATTTAACAATATTCAATAGTCAGATTAGTCTTGTTAATATTATTTTGATTATTTATTATAAACTATTGCTGGTAAACAGTACATTGTTCATATACATGTAATTCTTTCACTGATTTTTGCAGAATCATCACCTGCTGCTAAGAAGTCCTCTGTATCACAAGTGACAGATGCTGATGATGTTCATATGAGTGATGATGAAGGTGCTGATCCTGACTAGAACTTGTCAGATCTGTGTCAAAAGAAACTGTTCTAGGTTCGTTCAGAGTAGGTTCGAATTGATATGGCGCTACTCAACACTGTTCAGAACACAAAGTCAAAACAGACTCCGCCTCTATTTCTCCGTATGCACTGGCCATGTTTATTTACATTCAACGCGCTGGCGTTGGCGATTTGTTTGGCAACTATTACGTCACAGTATTTTTCCTAGCGGCAAACGTAAAACCTAAAATGTTCAGATTGCTGCTCAGAAAGGGCTCTTTCTGCACCAAGTTCTATGTTTCATTTATTAGCACATATTTTTTTTTGTAAAATGTGAACTTGCAAAATTAATCAGTATGAGTAGTTCTTTTGACCGCAAATTTTTCTTTGTTCTGTAAAATTCATCTTTAATATATTTTTTCAGAGATTTTCTATAGAGAATTATATATTTCTTTAATGTTGTTTCTACTTGATTCTAGTCAGTTAGATAACATGTGTTAGTTTTAATGGTACTTCGATAAACAATTCAACATTATGAGGGTTAATCACGACGGTTAAAGTATTTTGAATATTTGTTTCACATACATACATATATTTAACTTCTTTTCCTTTCTAAGCGGTAAATAACACTTAACACATGGAGTAATAAAAAACTGAGTTATTAAGGTTATTCTCATTCTAGATTTTCAAAAATAAAATACCTTGGTATCCATGAATATATTCTACCAACTATCATTCTTAGCTAACCAAACAAAATACTTGAAATAATATCAAACAGTTAGCTAGTTACATTGTTATTCAATTAATGTAAGGTTTAGACATGGTCCAGCAATGAGAGTGATGTACTACTGAATCCGAAGTTTCATGGTTATTGCTCATTTCTACAAAAACACGTTCCACACTTTGGTACTGAAGGTACTCTGTAGAATACCTTACGAGTTGATTGTGAGTACCACTAACTAGCTGCCATCCTTCTAAGCCTGTCAGTTAAAATTATTCTGTGCGCAGAATATCCTTTGTGTAGTGTTGCATAAAACTTCTGATACAAATAAATAACTGATATCAAGAAAAGATCCCTTTCAAAAACAATAACGATAGAGCAAATATTTATTTTTTATACAAAAGAAACGTGTGTTTTGTTTAGAAACTCCTAAAACTTAATAAGTAAGTTTCTACGAAACGCATGTTTGAGAGTCTACCATTTTGTTTAAGTGCATACAATAAAAATGTCGTACTTGTAATAGTTGGCAAAAATTAAAATTTTGCTAAAATTTACAATTTTAAAGGATCACTCCAAATATTTTAAAACAAAAGACATTAAAATAAAGTGTGAAGAGTAATGTTAGAAAGTTTCAAGAAACTTGAATTTAAAATTATTGAAACGTCAGTGGTACAACTTCCTTTCTAAGAAGGAAAAAAAACAACAAATACCTTTTCTGGTAACAAAGAGAGCGTGTATTGATTTATTTGACCGAGGTTAGTGACGAAGAAATCGATTCAAAGGTACGACAGTTGTTTGTCAAACTGGGTCCACCCAACAAACCTGCAGACATTTGACTTTTCTAAAGCCGACAAAGGCAGGAAATTCCCTAGTTATTACACAAGACAGCCCGTCAATGAAGAATTTTTAAAGCAACATGTGCAACAGTCGATCACGCGTAATTCAGAGTTCTCTGTTGTTGTCATTTTTTTTTCTATGAGATATTTTACTCTCTTCAAATTCTTGTCAAACGGAAAAAAAAACTATCAAAACTTTTAAGCAGACGTATATTTCAGCGGATCGTTTGAGGCAACTCAACAGTGGGTTTGGTTTTGAATTTCGCGCAAAGCTACACGAGGGCTATCTGCGCAAACTGTCCATAATTTAACAGTATAAGACTAGAGGGAAGGCACCTAGTTATCATCACCCACTGCCAACCCTTAAGGTATTCTTTTATCAACGAATAGTGGGATTGACCATCACATTATAACGCCCGCACGGTTGAAAGGGCGAACATGTTTGGTGTGACGGGGATTCGAACTCGAGATCCTCAGATTACGAGTCGAGTGCCTAAACCACCTGGCCATGCCGAGTTCCTCGATAGTGGGAAGAATAATGAAAAAACTCAACAGAAAATGGATCGTGTAATCGATACGGATCGCGTGACAAGAAACGAAACGTCGACAGACTGTAGTTGAACAACTTATCGGTTTCATTAGGGTTTGTGGAACTCAGAAAGTTACTCTTCGCGAAAAGTGTGCTTATAAAAAGCTTTCAGAATCCAAAAACAAAAAGTAAGTAGAATTTGTTGAACATTTGGTTATATAATAAAAAATTAATATTATATATGAATGACCACACACAAAATCAATAAGCACTGAATGAGAAACGTTACCCAGAATGAGCTAATTCAGCTGATCCTCAGCACGATCGATGCCAGAAATGCCAAGTATACACAGATTATTCTTAATTATACTTCGGATATAAGCAGTACAGAACAGATGTCTGAGATGGTGAGAAAATAACTCTGCCTCTTTAAAACAATTAGAAAATGTAAAAAGCAAGAAAAATAATATACCGAAAATTTAGGACTTAAATCTCAGAGTTTTAAATTCCATACAATGTGAATATGTAGTCAATTGTTGTACTGAGTCAATGGTATTATTTGACTTTAATTAAATAATTATAAATTTACTTTTCTACTTCACCTCATCATTTGGAATTATCGCTAGAACGAGTTAGGTTTTTGAGTGACACTTAACTAGAAAGCAGAATTGATACTATTCATGCATTCTAATACTGGCTGAGAAAGTTATATGATGCTCTGACTTCTGCTTCAAAAGACAAAACCCTCACAGGAGCCATTTTAACAGAGTCGCGTTTCACACTGAAAACAATTTCTGCTAAGATGATAACTTTGAAATTGTTGGCTAGCTTCTTAAACAGTATTACTTGCTCTGTCAGATCAGTTTTGCTGATTACTCTGCAAGCATAAGAAACGAAACAATTCCTTCATCGGCGAGGAAAGCCTTTTAAAGACTTTTATATATACATTGGAGTTCATATAAGAAAAGAAAACCTCTCAAATATTTTCGCGGGAACAGTAGAATCTGAAACGAAAAAAAAGAAAACAGCTTCATAAGAATGTTGTGGTGAACCTATTTTTGATCGACAGAAAAACTTTAGGCCAATGTAATTCTGTAACAAAATTATCGATAAACTATTGATTCTGGGAAAGTACGGTTTGAGCAACTACGAGAACAGTTCATTGTTCATGTTTCAGTATTGCATCGCTGATTTGTCGATAACGAACACAAATGAAATGCTGGAACGTTGCATGGATCTCAAAATCAGCTTATCAGGTGGCAAAGTAACAAGTCTCATTGCGACAGATTTTGTGACAATTTTTTAGGCCTTCTCATAGAGAATGACGAAAGTTACTCCCAAAAGCCTTACAAACGAACAGATTAGCATTACTTTCTAGAACATCTTTAACGAACGTAGAATTCTGCTGGCTTTGCCACTCACCGTTGCTACTGAGAAAGAGAATTTTCCAAATCTTAAATTGAATAAAATATTTGTAGAATCAGAGTGTTTGGACTGATAATAATTCTGGTCGAGCATGAAATCTCCAAAAAGTGAATTTTAAGCGAGTAATAGGCGAATTCGCCTCAATGAAAAGATGAATCCTAAATTTTCCATGGTGAAGAATTTTGAACTGGTCACGCGCTCACTGTTGTTGCAACATTTTCTCTGATTTGATTTGTAGTCTTGAAATAATTGAACACACGACGGCAAAGTAGATCCCTTCAGAAAATAGAAGGTTAAACTCACTTTAGTATTTTGGTTTTTTTTGTTAAGCACAAAGCTACACAACGAGCTATCTGTGCTCTGCCCACCAGGGTATTCAAACCCGGTTTCTAGCGTTGTCAGTCCGCAGATATACCATTGTGCCACTAGGGGGCTAACATATTGTAAAGCTTCCAATTTATCCTAGGTTGCATACACCAATCTAAGGTTTTGTATCCCAGACATGATGATAATCGAATACGTAACATATTTACTGTTGAACATTTATTTTAGTACCTACATTTGTTTCTGTATAGTTTCTTTTTTTGCAAATGACGTATATTCTTGAATTGCGCGAGTTCTGTCTGTTCTCCACAGCTGTAAAAGGCTCTTGAGCGTTAAAACCAACAATATACTCGGTGTATTTATTATTATGCCTCTCGATTCCATGAAGGAACATAGAGCCGCAATCGCTTGCGGATTCCTTAACAGTCTGGTTTTTTGAGTGAGTAGATTGTTAGCCTACCGCACAACCCCCAAACAGAAGGAGAAACCTTAGCCGTCCCAAATTTTGCAGTGTAAGTTTAACCTAGTAAAAGTAACCAATCCTAGGTAAGGAGTGTATGTTTTTCTTACAGCAAAGCCACATCGGGTTATCTACTGAGCCCACAGAGGGAATCAAACGTCTGATTTTAGGGTTGTAAATCCGTAACATATCGCTGTACTAGTAGGGGGAAACTTCCTAGGTAAGAGCCGAATAATAAAAGATTGAAACGTTTACTAAAAAAATTCCAAAGTGAGTTCACTATTAGTGGACAACACGACCTCAGTAATCGCCGATTTTCGGAGATAACGAGGGATAACCATATAATGTAAATGACAAAGTCGCGTGATACCTGCATCTACAAATTCAGAGAAATAAAATGTTTGCCTATGATCATCCACAAACTAGGGCTGAGAAACAAAGGTTACTCAAAAATTTCCAGAAAATCCTCATCCATTCTTTAAAGATCTCATCAATATATGAAGATAAAACACGCATAAAACTAAGAACCATTTTACAGTAAAATACATCAGTACCAAGTTGCAAATCATCATAAAAACCAAAATAAAAATCTAGTAAGGAACATAAAATCTCATGATATTGTCCCGATAAGCAATTCTGAAGCAGCTTTAGTGTATAAGCACAACTACAGAGACAAATATCTACATAATTTAACAGTTCTTCGGGATCTGGTTTAACCAACACTTCATAACTAACTTTGTGTATTCCTCCATCCCATAGAAAGTTCAAAAACTCATTCCGTAATAAAGCAAAAGTAGATTATTCCATATGTAGAATCTGAAGAGGACACTATAGTACAGAGAAACTATATCATTAACAATAAACACCAGAATCTGCAGTGATAAATATCTTTGTTGTCAAAATATTATAATACAAGTTACTCATTGACAGACATCATGCGATACATTTCAACACCATCAAGGTGAAACTGTATTTCAAGAAGCGTTAAAATTTGTGAAGAGACAACAATAGCTTCTAGTACCTCCATGTGAAGATACAACAATAGCTTCTAGTACCTCCATGTGAAGAGACAACAATAGCTTCTAATACCTCCATGTGAGGAGACAACAATAGCTTCTGGTACCTCCATGTGAAGAGACAACAATAGCTTCTAGTACCTCCATGTGAAGAGACAACAATAGCTTCTAGTACCTCCACTTCCGAGAAACTCAACTTCCTAACCACAAACCTCTGTTTTTATCATAATTAACCAAACTACCTGACGCACGACCATAAAGTTGACAAAGTATTGTGACAAGAGTTACAGGAGAGACATCACTATGTGTCAAAACTGTATCATCACAATGTTGAAATATAACACTAGTACGAGAAAATAATGTGACACCCAAAATATCGTGTCAAACAATCATGTTATGTAAAAGTTTTGCCCAAATGATGGAAAGTATCGCCGATAGAGGACACCCCTGGCGAGGCTCTTGGGTAATGTTGATAGTGTCGGCAGTATAACCGCTATATTTAATAATACTAGAAATACCAGAATAACAAAGTTTCATCTATCGAAGAAAACCGATACCAAAACCACCACGCTGAAACAAAGATAACAAATAACCATATTCAACACGATCAAAAACCTTCATTTGATTAATCTTGAGCAAAACCCCACCTATCTGTTAGTTAGTTAGTTATCACCATTAGATTCCATCAAGGAACATAGGGCCGCAATCGCTTGCGGATTCTTCAACAGGTATTTAAGTGAGTAGGTTGTTAGCCCACTGCACCGAGCCGTCCATAATTTAGTAGTGTAAGACTAGAGGGAAGGCAGCTATTCATCACCACCCACCGCCAACTCTTGGGCTACTCTTTTACCAACGAATAGTGGGATTGACCGTCACATTATAACGCCCCCACGGCTGGGAGGGCGAGCATGTTTGGCGCGAGGGGGATGCGAACTCGCGACCCTCAGATTACGAGTCGCACGCCTTACGCGCTTGTCATGCCAGGCCCCACCTATCTGTGGTCCATCTAATAACTTCAAAAGGAAGGGCAGAGCAACTACGTTCTTACCTGGAAAATACCCAGTTTGGTCCTGTGATACGAGTCTAGAAATGATCCGAGACAATGGATTAGTCATTATTTCAGTTGAAATCTTATAATCACAATTCATTCATGATATGGGGCACTAGTTTTCTGGCAATCGTCTATCTCCTTGCTTTGGAATAAAATAAAATCTCCATGCTGTATTTTTTAAGTAAAAAAACTGCATGGGAAACCCTTTCACAAAATCCATTGAAAATCATCAATAAAAGAAAGTAAGAAACGTCTATAAAATTCAAAAGTGAAACCATCTTCCTCTGGAGACGTATTCACTTTAATTAAGGTGTTGCTGAGTCTCTAATATCGACATCACTGATATCAGCACCACACAACAGATGATCAGAATCACTTAATGTTGTTGAAACAAAAGACAAAATCTCGTCCAACGCCAAATCTTTGACACCTTCCGACTTGTAAATTGTAGAATAATATTTTTAACCGATATCCCAAGAATACCTGATGAGATTAGGGCTGCTTAATGATATTATGAAGCATTAAAGCAGATTTGTCACATGTAGAAATTTGTTTACTCTGCCAATCATATTTGACCAATTGAATTATCATTAAGAAACTTTTATAAATTATCGTAACTAATTAAGTTTAATACTCTAAATTACAGATACACATACAGACCTAGATATCATATAATATGTTACAAGTTTCAGCTAAATGATGATAGTAAATCAGGTGTAAATAATACATAGCAGCTGGTGTTTTCTGTCTAGTCCCACATGTCACAATCAACCATAATGTTTGATGGTTACTTTATTCAAGAAAGCGAAGCAACTACAGATGAAAATTAACTTATATTTATTATGTTAAAAAAACACGTAGATTCAAGAAGTCTTGATAGAAATGAATATAACCTGGGCGTTTTCGAAGGGTGGACCTCTCTTTTTCAGGGGCGAATTGGGAGTGGTGGTGTAGCCGAAGGAGTGATATATATAGAGGGAGTTTAGTGACATCATGAAGTTCATCCGGTTTTCGCGGAAATGTTTATTTCTCTACGTACTAGTTTGAGTGTCTCATTTCCAGTACAATGTAACCGATGGTGAGAATGTATGTGAAAAGGTATTAGGAATACTTTAATTTAGAAATGGCTAAATATACGTATATTTAAAACTATGCTTAGGTGTTTAAGTAAAATAAAGGTGACACCTCAAGACTGATTGAAAAAGATATGTTATACTAATCAATTTATTAAAACAGGTAAGAAAAACTGTCTTAAACTAATATTACGTTTTAGAAAATTTAGCTTCCTTAATGACGAGAAATCCACTTGAAATAAAAATATATTCTGAAGAATGTTGGTACGGGTATTAAAACTTTAATTAAAATAAAGTACAGAACAATGTTCCGACCTTCTTACGTTATCTTCAGGTTAACAGAAAGAGTTTAATACTGACCGTTGCTGGGTGCATGTCTAAGGGATGAAATTGTAAACGAGTACTGGATTGTAGGGGGCGTTGTAGTCAGATGTTAGGATATTAATTAGTATAGGAGAAAGTGTGTTCGTCTATATTGGTTTACTTTTGGTTTTAGTTGTTGCATAAGTAAGCTTTAATTTTGCGTTGTTTATATTTGCTTTTCTACTTAGAATCTAAGTGTTTTTTTTATGGTTATGTTGTATTTATTTGATTAGCAGTGTTCAAAACGTATGAAGGTGTGTTTTGTGTTGTTTGAATCTAATTTCCTTTTTCTGTTTGTTTCCAATATAGAAGTCGGATAGTTGTTGCATTGTATTTTATAAATAATGTTGGTGGTGTGTTTGTCAGTGTAGTTTTACATAGTATGGATTTTAGTTTTGCACCTGGTTTTGAATAAATTTGGTGTTTACTGGAATGTTGTGCTTTGTTATAAACATTTTCCAAATGTTGGTTACTTTTCGCTGGGCCCGGCATGGCCAAGCGTGTTAAGGCGCGCGACTCGTAATCTGAGGGTCGCGCGTTCGCATCCCCATCGCGCCAAACATGCTCTGTTCTTTCAGCCGTGGGGCGTTATAATGTGGCGATCAATCCCCTTATTCGTTGGTAAAAGAGTAGCCCAAGAGTTGGCGGTGGGTGGTGATGACTAGCTGCCTTCCCTCTAGTCTTACACTGCTAAATTAGGAACAGCTAGCACAGATAGCCCTGGAATAGCTTTTAGCGAAATTCAAAAAACAAACAAACAACCTTTTCGCTGATACCCGGATTATGTGGTATACAGCAGTGTAAATTTAGTTTTGTAGTTTGTTGTTTCTTGAATTTATTATTCTATGTTTATTGTTGACTATGTTGTTGGTCTAGGTGTGTGTGTGTGTACAATTTTTTTTTTAAAGAAATTTGTTGATGTTAATGAAGTGTTGTTTTACTTTATAGACTCTTCGTTAATTTTATCAGGTGAACATAGTTTTCTGGCTGTATTTATTTGGTTTCTTAATATATTGAGCTTTTGTTTTGTTTCATGTGTTGAGTCCCAGGGTATGTATAGTCCAGTATGGGTG
>NC_134837.1:9879595-9927865 GCF_004210375.1 Tachypleus tridentatus
TATATATCTTACAATTTGGGTGATTACTAATTTCATAACTAACACATATCTTGTAATATCTTATGGAAACAAGACTCTCAAATATAACAATGGGACTGGAAAGTTTTCTGTTTTCTTTAGAGCTAGAGTCGAAAGCTTAAAACAAACGTTTAAATATGTTAGGAATTATTTCAACAAAATTATTTATTAATATGAAAATAGATTTTTAAATATAGAGACTACGTAATGTTAGTTTTATATCGGTAAAAACATAACATTGTTGAGACTATGATCTGCTAGGTTTATATGTAAGAACATAACACTGTTCATACTACGACCTGCTAGGTTTATATAGGTAAGAACATAACATTGATGATACTACGACCTGCTAGGTTTATATAGGTAAGAAAAAAACATTGTTGAGATACGAAATTCTAAGTCTGTATGTCAACACACTTACACAGAAAGGTAGAGAGAACAGTGTGAAAACTGCCAATATATAATGGAAAACTGGAATATTCTGTATCAAAAGGTAAGTTGTGTGGAAACTTTCAACGAAATGTAAACAGCTGAACTGTGTCAATAGAGAGAGAGAGGTGAAAACCGTCCCACGAACTACGAACAGCTGGAATATTTTATACTGTCTCAAATGAAGTGTAATATCTTCCAAAGAAATGGAGAACACTTGGGTGATTTTACTATTTAAACACAGAGAAGTGTTGCAGATACTTCCAACAAACAATGAAAATCTCAAAAATTCTATCATTTCAACAAATTCTAAAGGTTGGACGATTCCACTGGATCAACAAAGAGAGGGCGGGAAATAATACAAATGTTACCAAAAACTAAGAATCAGCTGAAAGATTATATGAAGATAAAGAAAACACTGGTCTATAAAACTCTTATTAACAAACTGAGAAGAGCAGGAAGAATGTGGACTGCTCTACATAGCTCCGTTCTCCAGAAAGCATGTGCCAAAACAACTAAAGGCAGCAAACATTCATTTAAACAGCTTCCATTGGATGAAATCTGTTAATGTTTACCTGTGAAAGCTTCGGAAAAGTTTCTAACAAAATAGATATTTTACAAATACAGTGAAGTACTATATCAATCAGCTGGATATAAAATGACCCAGCATACGTTGCAGTGATAAGGACGGACTTACAGAGACATAATACAGGTTGCAGGGACAAGGATGGACTTATAAGGACACAGTACATATTGAGGGGACAAGGATGAACTCATAGGGATATAGTACACGTTGCGGTGCCAGGAATGGACTATGGACGTAGTACAGATTGCGGAGATAAGGATGAAAATAGAGGGACAGAGTACACGTTGCAGCGACAAGGATGGACCAACAGGGACACATTATACCTAGCGTTGACAAGGGTGGACATAGAGGGACAGAGTACACGTTGCAACGACAAGGATGGACCAACAGGGACACATTATACCCAGCGTTGACAAGGATGGACTTATAAGAACACAGTACACGTTGCGGTATCAGGACTATATGAAGATGAACACATTGCATCATGAGAGACCAAGAGGGGACAAGGTACACGTTGCGGTGACCTCATGTGTTTCTGATTGTAACAGAAGGACAAGTTAGTTATATCTTTACTCGAATACTGGATGACCTCAGGTATTTTTTCAGAAATATACGACAAGAAGTAGAAAAAAATTGTGCTAAAAGAGAGGAAAATATTAAAATTAAATATCCCTGATTTTAGATTTCGTATTTCACATAAACCTTAATAATAAACAGGGTGTACTTCCAGATACTGTGAAAATTACGTTAGCACAGAAGAAAAACTTGGAATATCTTTCAATTTCAGATTTATAGCAGCAGCTACGTTTAATTTGCGAGAAAACGCGAAAAAAAGTGCAGAACGCTTTTTACAACAATGAAAATAAAACTATGATTATTGTTTTGTTCTTGTCTTCCTTTTAGTTGTTTCTAATCTTATACCCTTCTGTGTTTCTGCAGCGTGTTTTAGTGACTGAATAGAACATTGTGTTAATTTTATAGCTAACAGGTTGTTCCATATCTACTGTTTGTCAGCGATAAGCCTGAAGTAATAAACCGTTATGTCTTTCTCGAGTTTCAAAAGTCTGTTTGTGTTTTTATCTGACAATACAACTGACTTTCTTGGCGTATATTACAATGAACTGCGCAATGAACTGTGTTAACAGGAGCAAAATACTGGATACTTTGTTTAAAGGCAGACAAATATAGCATGAATATATATTAAAATAAAATAACTCAAGCAATAATTAACTTAAAGTGAAGAGAATGGCGTATACAGCTGTACAGATAGTATATAGCTAACCAACTAGTAGTTCATTTTATACTATGTAACAGTTTACTTGATGTCTGCTAAAGATTATTTTAATATATACTAACAATTTACTTAGTAAATAAAAAACATGTACACGTGACGACACTTTGCTACTGTTAGCTGTACACTTATTTCTTAAGTTTGCTTGCTTGTGTTTAGAGGAAAATAACATTGGGTTATTTGTTGTGTCTACAGAGAGGAATCGAAAGCTGGATTTTAGCGTTGTAAGTCCGTAAATATACCGTTGTCCTCGCAGAGTTCATGGGACACTGTCAGGATTTTAAATATTAAAATACTTTAGTCAGTGTTAAATAACGTTTACCTGTTGTTAACCTAAAACTAATCTAGTTCTAGTATGAGCTAATAATTTGTGTAGTATCAATTTATAAATAATTTAATATCTAATCATTTGTGTGACATAACTCAGTAATTATTTATTATATATTAACGTATGTGGTACTAACCAATAGTTAATGTGATGTAAACATAGCTCTGTGATGGTTTTATTGTTCTGGAAATGTTCACATGTTCTACAGTAATTCCTGTACCCCAAAATGATAACCATAGTTCTCCATCACGTACAAATTTTCACAGGACTTTATACGCAGTTTTACATGACTGAATGATTTTAATGAAATCGGTTTCATTTCGTTATGTTTCAGATATTGACAACCATTAATTATAGACTTCTTTAGGCCAATCGAGACGTGAGAGTTTTATCGATCTTTATAGAACCAAGAGAAACATACCGCCAGTGTATAAATGGCTAACAGGACGCATGAAGTATTATTTCTAGATGTGTTGAGAGATTTTGGCCTTCTAAACAATTCTTCAGGAGTTTTCTAGTCCAGATTTTAGGCTAACAACTTACGTTTTCCAGGAACATCATTTTACAGGTACAAAAATCGTGAGAACTAGTTGATAAGTTGATAAGATACTTTTCGTAAGAAGGTTCACTAGTTTATTGTACAAATATAGGTGATTTAAAACCAATGCTAGGAACTCTACTGTATGAACCAAATAAAAAACGATTGTCCATTGACGTTTCCAAAAGAAGGCTAAAAGATGTTATCTTTCACAATGGTTACATATTTGCATCTGTTCTTATTGCTTATTTGATTCACTTGAAGAAAACGTACGAAAATGTAGAACTTTTCAATAACGACAAATACAAAAAAAACATGGTTGGCTACTTTGTGGAGACTTAAAAGGCCTTTGTATATTGTTTGGTTAACAATTATTTTATTCAAAGTATTTGTGTTTTGTGTGAATAGACAGCAGAGCATAAAATCAGCTCTGGATAAAGAAACTTTGGTCACGCAAAGTCAGCCTGACACCAGGATAAAAAAAAAAACACATTAAACATGAAAGTTTGGTTGACACGAAGTAAGTTATATTAGTTCCACTTCATATAAAACTAGGCTTGGTGAAGCAGTTTGTAAAGGCCTTAGAAAAAAAAGACGATGACTGTTTTAAGCACCTGTGTGGGTAATTAACAATTCCTCCAGAAGCAAAACTTAAAGAAGAGCTTTTTGTTGGATTTTATATTTATAAAGCATTGATTGCCTTTAAAGATGTTACTGACAAAATTTCAGAAAACAACAAGGATACAAATTACGAAAACGTTATCAATAACATGCTTGATAAATTCAAAAAGTTGGGTTGTAATATGAGTTTGAATGTTCATTTCTTACACTCGCATATTGGCTATTTCCCTGAATAACTCGGAGTCGTCCCCAAAGGTCAAGGGTTTGTTTTCTGTTTTCAAATTTCGCGCAAAGCTTCACGAGGGTTATCTGCGCTAGCCGTTCCTAATTTAGCAGTATAATACTAAAGGCAGTTAGTCATCACCACCGACCGCCAACTCTTTGACTGCGCTTTTACCAATAAATAGTGGAATTGACCGTCACATTATAACGTCCCCACGGCTGAAAGGGCAAGCATGTTTGGTGTGACGGGGATTTGAACCCGCAACCCTCAGATTACGAATCAAGCGCCTTAATCCACCTGGCCATGCTGGGCCACTATTGATATTGATAAAAAGAGAACAACGTTTCAACCTTCCTAGGTCATCTTCTTAACCTGAAGATCTTAACCTTAACAAGTCGAGTGCCTTAACCACCTGGCCATGCCGGGCCAAGAACAAGTGGAAAGGTCTCATCAAGATATCAGGGAAGATGGAAGTTCAGCATGATGGCTGATCACTGTTGGTCGTTAACACGAGATGCTTTAGACGCAATACATAAAATAAAGACCACAACATATACTTTAAGACAAAAAATACGCAGATTCACAAAATAATCAGGACAATATTCGTTTGATATCAGTGGGTTTAACTTGCCTTCAGTTTGTTTTTATTTTTGTTAACACACAAAAATTGAAGAAAATCCATTATTGTAAACGAAGTAATAATTGAATCTAAGTAAGTTATTTTTCTTCCCGATTTGTAAAATATCCTTGCTCGAAATGTGTGCTGCTGAATTATGGAAAATCTTTTATTAAAATAACATGTATGACGTTTTTAGATATTTGTTTAAAGTTTAACACAAAGCTACACAATGGGCTATCTGTGCTCTGCCCTATTCAATTCAGTCGCTAACAAAGTTGTTTTTTTCTACATGTATTGTGATATTTATAAATAAAAAATTAGATTTGAAATAAATTTATTCATTACAAAAACAACGTATGTCATATCACATTAGTTTTATGTTGTTTAAAAACTATAATTGTTTATTATTAGCAATTAATTAAAATGAAAGTTGTATATATGTAAAAACGGCTCGTTTCGGTTGAGAAAATTTTTTTACGTAGAGGAGCGAACAACGTTTCGACCTTCTTCGGTCATCGTCAGGTTTACAAAGAAAGAGGTAACTGACCGGAAACTGACCACATGTTTGAAAAGGGTTGTGCAACTGAGTGCCGGAATGTAGAGGGCGGTGTTAGATGTTTGAACATATAATTTTATATTATTTATTTTTATTATTATTATTTATTATATTATTTTTAATATAGGTATAAAGGTGTTCCTTTATATTGGTTTATTTTGGGTTTAAGTTGTTGTATAACTAAGGCTTCTTTAATTTTGCGTTTGTTTATGTTTGTTTCTTTATTTAGTATTTAGGTGTATTCTATGGTTATGTTGTGTTTATTTGACTTGCAGTGTTCGAAAACGTGTGTAGGTGACTTTTTATGTTCTTTGAATCTGGTTTCCATTTTTCTACTTGTTTCTCCAATATAGAAGTCGTGCCAGTTATCACATTGTATTTTATAAATAATGTTGGTGTGCTGTTTGTCAGTGTAGTTTTTACATAGTATAGACCTCAGTTTTGTGCCTGGTTTTTGAATAAATTTGGTATTAACTGGAATGTCATATTTTGTTACTAGTTTTTGCCAAATGTTGGTTATTTTTCTGCTGATGTCAGGAATATATGGTATACAGCAGTATATGGTTTCGAGATTTTTTGATTCGTGAGATATATTTACTTTTTTTGGTTGATTTTGCTTTTTGTCGAGGTGTGTGCGTATAATGTTTTCTACGGTTTGTGGAGGAAACTTGATGTTGATGAAGTATTGTTTTATTTTGTCTAATTCATCGTTAATTTTATCTGGTGAACATAGTTTTATGGCTGTGTTTATTTGGTTTTTTAGTATGTTGAGTTTTTGTTTTGTTTCATGTGCTGAGTCCCAAGGAATGTATAGTCCAGTATGGGTGATTTTTCAGTAAATTTCTGTTTTAAATTGTGTGTCGGTTCTTGTAATTTTGAGGTTAAGAAATGATATTTGATTGCTTTCTTCCTGTTCACATGTGAAATTAATGTTGGGATGTGTAGAGTTAATGTGATTAAAATTAAGTGTGTGTCTGTAGATATGAATCTCGCAATCGTGTCATCTACATATCTGTACCAGTATAGTGGTGGATGTAATGCTGTGTTAATTACTTGTGTTTCAACTTGTATCATAAAAATATTGAGTAGAACTGGTGATACTGGGTTGCCCATGCTTAGGCCATTTGTTTGTATATAGTTTTGGTTGTTGAACATGAAGTTTGTCTTTATCGTGGTGAATTCTATGAGGGTTGCTAACTGGTTGTTGGGAATGTCTATAGATGGGTTAGGGTCTCGGATATAGAGTTTTAAGGCTATCTTGCAGGCTTCAGCGGTTGGAACTTCTGTAAAGAAAGATATAACATCGAAACTGGCCATTAAGACTTTATGGTTAAGTTGATTAAGATTATACTTGAAATTAAAAGAGTATTCCGTGAATGAACTGGCTGATGTTACATATTTGGAGAATGCCCATGCTATGTATTTACCAAGATTGTAATTAAACGATTCATATGTGGACATTATTGGTCGTAATGGACAATCTGGTTTATGAGGTTTGTGGATGCCGTATATTTGCGGTGTGCATGAATCGGTTTTACGTAGGTAGAAATAAAGTGTTTGTAAAATTGTGTTGGCTTTTTTCATTTTTAGAGTAGTAATTTGTTTAGTTGCGTTTCGTGTGTCTTTGTTGGATTTGTGTGTATTGGTTTAAATTTATTAGTGTCTGATAGGGGTGTTCTTCATTTTTTAAATGTATTCATTCGTGTTCATTATGACTATAGCGTTTCCTTTATCTGCTTTTAGAATTTTTATGTTACTGTCTTGTTTTAGATTTTTAATGGAATTAATGTCTCTTTTTGTAAGATTATTTTTTAACTTTCTGTTTTGTGAAATTATGTTGATGGTTTTGTGAGAAAATTCTTTGAAAAAATCGTTTAAGATGTTTTTAGGTGTTTCTGGAAAATATAAATTTTTAATTTTACCTGGGAAGTTTTATCTACAAGTGGGTTTTCTCAACATCACTGTAAATGAATGTTGATTATAAATAAGTTTTGTTAATCATTCACATACCATGTTCTCCCACTAACTGCAGTGATATAATTATTGTTAGGCCTGGCATGGCCAGGTGGGTTAAAGCGTTCGACTCGTAATCTGAGGGCCGCGGGTTCGAATCTCCGTCACATCAAATATGATCGCCCTTTCAGCCATGAGGGTGTTACAATGTGACGGCCAATCCCGCTATTCGTTGGTAAAAGAGTAGCTCAAGAGTTGGCGGTGGGTGGTGATGACTAGCTGCTTTCCTTCTAGTCTTACACTGCTAAATTAGAAACGACTAGAGCAGATAGCTCTCGAGCAGCTTTACACGAAATTCAAGTAAAAAAAAATATTGTTTTTCAATCATTGAAAAGATATAAGCTGTCATGGAAGCGACATGTGTTATAGGTGCATTTCTGTCATGGAAGAGACATGTGTTATAGGTGCATTTCACTTGCTTTAACCCTTTATTATTTTGTTATGACTTTTTATTTTTCCACTGTGATATCTCACTCTAAATTTTGAGCTTGGGTTAAACTAGTTAGAACCGAAATTCCTTTTGCTGGCTGAATTTCGACGTCAGTTAGATTTGATAAAGTGACAAATGTTATTAGAGGGAAAGAAAAATACACCGCTGGACACTAGTTAGGAATAAAGGTCTCTCCACTGTAATCTCCAGTACGCAATTTTAGCTTCTTTTACTAAATAAAGATTCTGATAGTTTACACAAAACATGTCCATCCTTCTTACGTACACAATGAAAGAAACACCCAGTTGTGGTACCTGAAAACAAAAATTCTAGTTATATCTCTGAACATTGCAAACATTATACAGAAGGGGTTGAATATCCCATCTAATCTTCTTACAAATCAGGAAAACCTTGCGTGGTTTTGACGCCTTATCTATTTTTAATTTTTTAATATTTCTACTTATCACCAATGGATTAATATGGACGTGATTCGGGTCAATTACTATATTCTCATAATATGTTTAGGGTTAGGAATATTGCTAATATTTTCTCTCACGAACACAAGAAATGATATATTTAACAGCTCAGGCACGTCATAATCTTGAACAAAATTCCTGGTTGTCAGGAATATTTGAGAATCCAGTCCTCATTTTAACATTTTGTTAACCTTTAATGTTATCAGATTCCAAATCGGTATCACTTAAATCCCCGTTTGTCAACGTTAATTTCCTGAACTTATAACACGTATTCCGAATGTCTTTTTACACTTGTGGTAAGATTTGGTTTGTTTTGAATTTCGCGCAAAGCTACCCGAGGGCTATCTGCACAAGCCGTCCCTAATTTAGCTGTGCAAAACTAAAGAGGGAAGGCAGCTAGCTAGCCATCACCACCCACCTCCAACTCTTGGGCTACTCTTTTACCAACGAATAGTGGGGCTAAGCGTCACATTATATCGCCCCCAAGCATGAAAGGGCAAGCATGTTTGGTGTAACAGGGAGTTGCACCCGCGATTACGAGTAGAGTGCCTTAACCCACCTGGCCACGCTGAGCCGTTATGGTAAAACAACTAGGTTTCATTCTTCCCGCTATTCTTTTACTCGACTTAGGAACATGTCAACCTTGAATTAAAAACTGTCTCTTCTTTGTTTTCCATTCCACATTTTTCAGATCCGTTTCACATCATCTTAACGCCCATTAAACTAATTCATTAATAATAAATCTTGTGAACTGACTCTTTTAGAACTAAAATTTAATTTATTTGTATCTCAACGTAAAAAAAAACAACCACATCAAGCGTAATTCTGCATGGATAAATTGGCCATTTAAACGTCATCATCACTTCTGACACAATATATGGTTTCATGTGAAACACTTCTGCACGCAATTTCACGCCCGTAACTCTTCTCGCCTGCACCTTTACTAACACGACTACCTATACTATGGCATGTTGTTTAAACGTTTTTTGTGGTTTCACTTTTGCACTGAGATAATTTTGAATTAAGCTTCATGTTGTCCGTCGAAAAACCTGTCATTAAACAAACGAGCAATAATCACCCTTTCTCAAATTTCCTCCCACACCAATTAGTGCAACAAAATTCTCATTAGCAGTTAATAATACATCTCAAAGTACACCCATCCACCCGTTTCGCTCTTTGACCATTTGATGTAAAAAATCACTCTGAATAACTTAAAGAATTTTTTTCTCTCACTGATTAATAAATTCAATACGATTTTAATCACTGTGTCTGAAGTCTGGTTTGTTTGGAATTTCACGCAAATCTACACGAGGGTTATCTGCGCTAGCCGTCCCTAATTTTGCAGTATAAGACTAGTGGAAAGACAGCTAGTCATCATCACCCACCACCAACTCTTGGGCTACTCTTTGCCAACGAATAGTGGAATTGACCGTCACATTATAAGGCTCCACGGCTGAAAGGGCGAGCATGCTTAGTGTAACAGGATACGAAACCGCGACCCTCGAAATACGATTCGAGTGCTTTAACAACCTGGACATACCGGGTTGTCTGAAGTCAATTTCTTCCACAATTATTGAGACATTATTTTTATTTGTTTTTTATCAGCGAACCCCTTGATTGTAACCCAAATAAACTCGTCCTCTTTACTATGATTATTTTATGTTTCTAATCTCAACAGGTGCAGCTCATTCTGTGTATAAAAAGCAACCCCATCTCATATCTTAGAAAGTATACGCTAATTTTTTTTTGTCTCGGATTCAATTTAATTTCTATTACAAGTATTCTTAAAACCAAACTGTGTCTCAGTAATTGTAGTGTTTTATCTTAATTAGAGCACTGAACTCATACATTTTGTTATTAATATTACTAACATTAAAATAACACCAACTACGCGTGTTCCTAATCTGCTCTTTATCTTAAAACCTGACAGACGTATATTTTAAACTAATATTTCACTTGTTCTATTCTAAACCTCTTATATGTAAACTTCTTGTTGGTTCTTCACAGTTTTTCAAGCTTACTCACCACAATGCGACTTCAGTTTAAACTGTCTTTAATGAATATATTGAGAACCTTTCCAAACATCCCACTACCTGTCGTGTTTAACTAAATCCCATCTCTAGCATATAATTAACACTTAACCCGAAGACTATCTCCAGTCAACTCATCTGTTTCTCTAATCTTTAAGCATTATATTCTACCAAATATTTCATATCTAGCTGAATGGAGTATTCCCGAAAGGGCAACAACTCTGTTTCCAACCCTAAGCCTTTGCATGAGTTCTTCAAATTTTAAAACAACTCTTCTGATTTATAATTTCTAACATCACTCACTCTTACATGTTCTAGTAAAGACAATTTTTCTTATAACCACCAAGAAGAATGTGAAAATGTTCTGTAATGTTCTGTACATAAGTAATGAAAAACAAATTGTAGTTCTATTCTCTCTTTGCTTCTCACTACAAAGAACCCTATTAATACCTATTATGTGAGCCTCATGATCATCTTCTTCCTCACAGAAACAAAGCAAGGGTTTAAATCTATCAAACTGAACCAAATGAACCAATCTCTCCATATCTCTATATTTATAATACTACCAGCCCAACACTATACTTTTCACCCTTCTCAAAGTAAACGTTTTCACCATTGTGTATTTTCCTGTCTTCCGGTTTTTGTACTTTTTATTTTTATTTTCTTTTAACGCAATCTTCACTGAAGCTATTTCCAAAAAAGTACGCTCAAATAAGCAAGCTCTGCGAGTGTAGTGTACTGTATCTATCTGAGCTTCCTGAAGGCCGTAAGCAGTTCTACAGGCCTCAAACCTAACCCAAGCCTGTCACCTATCGCACCACATAAATTCCAACCCACTTATGCCTGAGCTACCTCTATCCGTACTGTAACTTACTAGTCTATATTTTCTAAACCCAATTTAGACGCCAAGTAACTGTATATTTAACTGAAAGGAAACTATTTCACAATTCCAAATTTATTCTAATACGTGTTTGGTTGTTTGCTTTAAAATTAGGCACAAAGCTACACAAATGGCTATTTGTGCTCTGCCCATCACTGTGTTTCAAAACACAATTTTTAGCGGTGTGAGTCCGCAGAAATACCACTGTGCTACTGGGGGGCGTGATCTAACACTAAAATCTTTATTAACTAATACTGAATACCAGTAACTACTTGCTCTTCACCAAGTTTCTAGTTATACATAATTAAGTGTAATTTAGATAATTTTATAATGTGCTAAAATTTCATTAACTACCAAAAAACACGAGAACAATAACTGAACCCTTACGATAAAAACATTATCCTTATGGATGGCTAACACTTGTAACTACTCTTTTTTTAAAGATAATAATTATCTTCTAGTGTAATATGGTAATATTACCAAAAAATAAGTGCAAGTTAACCCTAAAAATCTGTTATTAAGCCTAATGTCGTAAAAGTAGGCTTAGCTGTACATTCAGCAATAAACTTAACATGTGTCCGGTTCTTACTAATCTAACTAAAACAATTTAAAATAACTACTGTTAACTTTAGTAACAGCAAGTTAATATACGTCTAGGACAGACTACCCATATGCCACTTGATTTATTGGATTTTAAAATTTTCATTTGTACTCTTACTGATTATTTTTAAAACACTATTTATATATCGAGAAAATAAACCTTTCCCTAATTTTTATTTTTTGCGATTTTAAAAGATCTCGTATATGCAAGAGTCTACCTGACTTTCTGACCATTTACTCTTCATTTTAAGATATTTTGTTTTGGCAGAAATACAAATTATTGTTTTATAATTATACGGCACGTTTACTAACACGTGCAACAAACTCACTGAGGTCGTTCTTTCTTTCCAGATTACATACTCTCATCACTAAAGTATCTTTGTCCTGCTTGGAGAAAATGCGTGTTTATTTTCTGTAGTTATAACTTTATTATCGCTCTCTCGCCCTTTCCGCCATGGGACCGTTATAATGTGCCGATCAATCCCACTATTCGTTAATGAAAGAGTAGCCCAATAGTTGGCTGTGGGTAGTGATGACTAGCTGCCTTCCATGTAGTCTTACGCTGCTAAATTAGGGACGGTTAGCGCAAATAGCCCTCGTGTAGCTTTTAGTGAAATTCAAAAAACAAACAAAAATATGTCAGAGCTGGTATAAACTCAGTTTCACGCAAGATAACTACGCAACTAAAACTCAAAATACTGTAGCTGAAATTACATCCAAAGTAATACTCTAAAGTCTCATATAAAAACAAAGAAAACAAGAACTTAAGCTGAAAACTTCATAAAAATGTTTATTTTTATCTGTACGTAAGCTAAAACTATTTATCATTATTTATATAAACGTGAAAAATAATAGTGAAGACATTTACGAAGACGTATGATCCCACACGTCTAGAACACTATCTCTGGAAATTAATTTCTTAATTGTTTAGAGAAAGGCTAATATTCAGTTTCTCTTGACTTACTTACATGTTGAATGTCTACATAATCCATTACCGACTTTGTAATACGGAAAGATAGAATTCAACAGTTCTACTAACAGCGTGCAAGCTTTGTCATTACAATAACCTCGTTAAATGATACAATTATAATCTAGACGGCTTGTAGATATCTTGACTCCGTCATACCACGTGCTTTAACGAGCTAATTATTGTAAGTTGATAGCTAGCAGATAGAAGTCTAGAAGCAGAGGAGTGTACCATGAGATTCATCGAGAGAATGAACTGTTTCAATTATTCTAATCTTGTTGTCGCTTTAGTTGGATTCGATCCTAGAATTAAGATAAAAGCTTGGGCAAAAAAATAATAATGCTTATTTTGACGGAATAATCCCAGATGAATAAAACAAGCTTCTATCATTTCACTTTTAATGGTGTGTGTTTTAATATAGCAAAGCCACATCGAGTTATTCGCTGATTACACCAAGAAGAATCAAACCCCTGATTTTAGCGTTGTAAATTCGTACACTTACCACTGTACCAGCAGGGGACCTTTTATATGGAAACGTTTCCTAAAATGGTGAGATGTGTTCCACCTTAACATATGGTTGTGTTTCTACAGAAAGCTGTACTTCGAACTCCAGGATAACTAACTGTTACAACACTTCAAAAATAAAGTGTTTATTTTAAACTAAAGTCCAGAATTTTGAGCCGATAAACTGGTCAACAGTACCAACTGCCAACTATTGGAGTGATCATGTCTGACCGAATAGTGGGGTTTAACTGCAACTTTTTATAATACACTCACGATTCAAAGTGTGGAATATTAACAGAATATGAAATGTAAACCATCGAATTCACAGTCCAGGCACGCTAACCACCAGGTCATGCAAGGTTAATAAAGTGTCAAACAAAAACATTCTTTAGTAATTCTTAGATATTAAAAATTTAAAACATTTATTCTTTATTTTATCAAAAAATATTTTTTGTTGTTGCTGTTGAATTTCGCGCAAACAAAGAGT
Source organism: Tachypleus tridentatus (assembly GCF_004210375.1). Classification (NCBI taxonomy): domain Eukaryota; kingdom Metazoa; phylum Arthropoda; class Merostomata; order Xiphosura; family Limulidae; genus Tachypleus; species Tachypleus tridentatus. The sequence continues at coordinate 9,893,192 of NC_134837.1, forward strand.
GGGATATTTGCATTAGTCATTCCTAGCCACTAACTTCTGGGTTGCACTTAACTAACAAATAGCGATTAATAATGAAGAATTACACACCATTATTATCGGGCCAAGCATGGCCAGGGGCTTGGACGCTCGACTCGTAATCTTAAGGTGACGAGTACGAATCGCCGTCACACCAAACATTCTCGTCCTTTCACCCATGGGGGGCGTTATAATTTGACAGTCAATCTCACTATTCGTTGGTAAAAGAGTAGTCCAAGAGTTAGCGGTGGGTGTTGATGACTAGCTGCCTTCCCTCTAGTCTTACACTACAAAATTAGGGACGGCTAACACAGATAACCCTCGTGTAGCTTTGCGTGAAAGTAAAAAACAAACAAACACTTTTGAAGAAGTTACTTTCGTCAACCACACCATCACAATCTTAATTTAAGTGTCTATAAATGTCTGAAGAATGTCTAACGCTGGGCTGAAGATGTCGTTTTATACGTTGTACTAAACGACGCGTGTCTGAGCTATAATACGTCCACAGCAAGAACAAAAAATATTATTAAACAACGTAGAAACTTTGAAGTTTGTTGAGTTTGTTTTTTTTCCTTATCTGGGAGGCCCGGCATGGCCAAGTGCGTAAGGCGTGCGACTCGTAATCCGAGAGTCGCGGGTTCGTGCCCGCGTCGCGCTAAACATGCTCGCCCTCCCAGCCGTGGGGGCGTATAATGTGACGATCAATCCCACTTTTCGTTGGTAAAAGAGCAGCCCAAGAGTTGGCGGTGGGTGGTGATGACTAGCTGCCTTCCCTCTAGTCTTACACTGCTAAATTAGGGACGGCTAGCACAGATAGCCCTCGAGTAGCTTTGTGCGAAATTCCAAAAACAAACAAACAATCCTTATCTGGGATAATTTTCAGTTCTCTCTTCTGATTTGAAAACAACACGAACTGAGATATGTAAATAGACTTTGTTTGTCAGCATAAAACTGATTATACCAATACATAGCTTATGCTTAAAGTTAAACACAAAGCTACACAATGGGCTATCTGTGCTCTTCCCAGGTGTCGAAACCCGGTTGCTAACGTTATACGTCTACAGACATGTCGTCTATAAATTAAAAAACTAACAAAATTACAGTTGGGACATATCAAAACTCACATTAAGAGGGATCAGTTATCATTTAAAATATTTTAATATTTTATCCATTACTGACAAATGAAAACAATGACGATAAATAAATAAATAATCATAGATTGTGAATAATATTTTGCTCTATCAATTGTTGATATAATTGTAATTAGTATTAGAACTGCCCGACATGATCAGGTGGTTAGGGTGCTCTCTAAGGATAGCGGGTTAGAATCCCCATTATACTAAACATCCTCGCCCTTTCAGCCGTAGGGGCGTTATACTGTGATGGTCAATCCAACTATTCGTTGGTAAAAAGGGCAGTCCAAGAGTTGGCGTTGGGTAGTGATGACTAGCTGCATTCCCTTTACTCTTAAACTGCTAAATTAGGGACGGGTGGTACAGATATCCCTCGTTTAGCTTTGCGCGAAATTCAAAAACAGACACACAAACCATTATTATATCAAGCATACTTACAACGCGATCAGTATGAAGGAGAAATACTTAATTATCGAACAGTCTGGGATATCCGTCTCCTAAATACCTGACAAGTTTACCTGATCCGAAACGACGAATAAGAGCGTTTTATCAACATTTTCTGTAGTTTAGTTGATAGAGAAACATGTTGCAAGATAGCATCATATCAAATCTTTATACAGTACAAAGACGTTAGAGAATAGTGTGGTATCAAATCTTCCACAGTGAAACTAAACAAATATGTGTTGGACATAACACTTTGTACAATATTTATAACACAAAACGTATGAGGTAATATCGTATCATATCTTTTACGTTGAAATTAACAGAGAAACGCGTTGTAAGATAATACCTTATCACATCTTTTACAGTGAAGTTTACAGAGAAACGCGTTGTAAGATAGTATCTCATCACGTCTTTTACAGTGAAGATAAGAAACACTTGGAAGGCTAATGTCGCGTCAAAAGCTTTATGTTAAGTAATATATAAGAATGTAACGTATCAAATGTTTCTACATAGATAGCACATAATTCAGTTTACCTTTAAAGTCAATAACGTCTGTATTTCTTATCAAGAAACATAACAAGATTTAACATTTTAGGACTTACATCGTGTGAAAAAAATTCACAAAAATTATGAAATGAATTTTCTTTGAAAAGAAGGTATTAAAGATAACTGACATATTTTATCAGAATAATAAACTAATGGACGTTCATTGTTCTGTTGGTAGTAAATGCGATTTTTGGCGTGGTTGTTACACATGTTTACTTTCTATACTTATAGCACACGAATTGTTGAAAGGATTCGAAAGTTTACTTTACAAATAATTGGGAGGGTTGAATTGAAGAAAGCCATAGAGTTAAAAATCTTAAGTGGCAATCACCAGATTACTTAGACGATAGTAACCGTATATCAGTGTACATACATACATAATTTAAAAACAGTTGAGCGATAACAGCAAGCTAGTAATTACACGTTTTCTTTCGACGGTGAACCTGGTGATTTGCATAATTATAATGAAGCTTTTAAAGATGAAAGAAACAGAAAAAAAGACACGTAACTAGTAGTACCTGTGATATATAATCCATCAAGAGCACTTAACTTTTATTGTACATTTTGTTTTCTCCAGGAGTTTGTTAAAAAACATAATATCAAATCTACTGAAGGCGTGAAAAAATGCATTTACACGAAATGTTATATTTTTTTATGAATAGAGAAAATGAAGATTTTTCTGGCAAAACTCTTCGTAGTGTTTTTAAAAGAGACAAATATTGATGTATAACAACATTTAGGTTATAAAATATTAACAAGTAACAAATTAAGTTATAAATACGTGGTACAGTAGTGGAATCTAACGGTCCTAGGTTCTCGTCCTGTTGCTACTAAATTACGATTCGCGTTTGGGATTGTGGGAGTGTTAAACGGGAAAGTCAAGTTTTATTTTTTGATTAGAATAACCCAAGACGTGGTTGTTAATGTTGTTCACTAGCTGATTTCCCTTTATTCTATAAATATAAAACCAGAAATCGTTGGTGCATCTGGAATATATTTATATATATACGTATAATTACACCAAGGGCGTGGCCTAATGATAAAGCATGCACTGTTGATACAATAATGTCAAATAACCAAACTGTGTATAGTTTGGAATCTATTTACTTGTAATTACACCACGGACGTTTCAAATAAAGAAACTTTTCCATGTTAATAGACAGCATCAAACGTCAGGTTTTTATTTTGAAGAAACTGAACGTTCTATACATTATTATTAAAATGCTTTTTAGAACATTGTATAAAATAGTTCCTTCCTTCCTACGTACATTAATTATAAATGGAATACTTTTCATTACCCGTGGGAGCGAAGCGAATGACAAACATTAATAGAAACCAACTTCAACTGTGTCCAGAATATTACAAACTGACCAGACTGCGTCCAGAATATCACAAATTATCCAAACTATGTTCCTGATATCACAAACAAAGCTGTGTCCAGAATATTACAAACTGACCAAACTGCGTCCAGAATATCACAAATTATCCAAACTATGTTCCTGATATCACAAATAAAGCTGTGTCCAGAATATTACAAACTGACCAGACTGCGTCCAGAATATCACAAATTATCCAAACTATGTTCCTGATATCACAAACAAAGCTGTGTCCAGAATATTACAAACTGACCAGACTGCGTCCAGAATATCACAAATTATCCAAACTATGTTCGTGATATCACAAACAAAGCTGTGTCCAGAATATTACAAACTGACCAAACTGCGTCCAGAATATCACAAATTAACGAAATGTGTGAAAACAGATTAATTTGCTGTTTAAACAGTCATGCATAAAATTAAACCGTCAAAGAAATTCCATTTAATTATATCTATCCCATGCACTTTGGTCCTGTACGGATAACGCTGTACAATTAAGGAAACTCAAGATGTTTGTTAAAAATAATACACTATTCGAAGTAACATGAGTTGAAAACTAAAATACCAGGAAAAGTAACTGTTTTCATGTTCGATTCCATTCCGCATTATGCACACAATGAAGCACATAAAAGTGTCTGTAAAAATAAATAAAATGTTAGAAGTACATAACGTATAGTATGCTGATTCGATTCCGTCACTTTAACTATCGATTTTCATATAGTTCCCGGTTATAAGGTCGTAAAATAAGAAAAAATAAAAAATAATCACTTTAAAGTATGTCTTACAAATAAACGTTTTGGAGAGAGAGGGAAAACTCTTTCGTTATCAAAGAGTCAACAAAAGATTCTAAAACTGCGTAGGCCTCGTATTAAGGCTTCAAAATTCGAAACAGAAGAAGTAAGATAGTTAAACTTAAAGACTAAAGAAGTAAATAAGTCTACCTTTGAGATTAAAGAAGTAACTAAGTCTACCTTTGAGACTGAAGAAGTAAATAAGTCTGTCTTTGAGACTGAAGAAGTAACTAAGCCTACCTTTGAGATTAAAGAAGTAACTAAGTCTACCTTTGAGACTGAAGAGGTAAATAAGTCTGTCTTTGAGACTGAAGAAGTAAATAAGTCTACCTTTTAGATTGAAGAAGTAACTAAGTCTACCTTTTAGACTGAAGAAGTAAATAAGTCTACCTTTTAGACTGAAGAAGTAAATAAGCCTACCTTTTAGACTGAAGAAGTAACTAAGTCTACCTTTTAGACTGAAGAAGTAACTAAGTCTACCTTTCAGACTGAAGAAGTAAATAAGTCTACCTTTTAGACTGAAGAAGTAAATAAGTCTACCTTTGAGATTAAAGAAGTAAATAAGTCTACCTTTGAGATTAAAGAAGTAACTAAGTCTACCTTTTAGACTGAAGAAGTAACTAAGTCTACCTTTTAGACTGAAGAAGTAACTAAGTCTACCTTTTAGACTGAAGAAGTAAATAAGTCTACCTTTTATACTGAAGAAGTAAATAAGCCTACCTTTTAGGCTGAAGAAGTAACAAAGTCTACCTTTGAGATTAAAGAAGTATCTAAGTCTACCTTTGAGACTGAAGAAGTAAATAAGTCTACCTTTTAGACTGAAGAAGTAAATAAGTCTACCTTTTAGACTGAAGAAGTAACTAAGTCTACCTCTTAGACTGAAGAAGTAACTAAGTCTACCTTTTAGACTGAAGAAGTAAATAAGTCTACCTTTGAGATTAAAGAAGTAACTTAGTCTACCTTTGAGGTTAAAGAAGTAACTAAGTCTACCTTTTAGACTGAAGAAGTAAATAAGTCTACCTTTGAGATTAAAGAAGTAACTAAGTCTACCTTTGAGATTAAAGAAGTAACTAAGTCTACCTTTTAGACTGAAGAAGTAACTAAGTCTACCTTTTAGGCTGAAGAAGTAAATAAGTCTACCTTTTAGACTGAAGAAGTAAATAAGCCTACCTTTTAGACTGAAGAAGTAAATAAGCCTACCTTTTAGACTGAAGAAGTAACTAAGTCTACCTTTTAGACTGAAGAAGTAACTAAGTCTACCTTTCAGACTGAAGAAGTAAATAAGTCTACCTTTTAGACTGAAGAAGTAAATAAGTCTACCTTTGAGATTAAAGAAGTAAATAAGTCTACCTTTGAGATTAAAGAAGTAACTAAGTCTACCTTTTAGACTGAAGAAGTAACTAAGTCTACCTTTTAGACTGAAGAAGTAACTAAGTCTACCTTTTGGACTGAAGAAGTAACTAAGTCTACCTTTTAGACTGAAGAAGTAAATAAGTCTACCTTTTAGACTGAAGAAGTAAATAAGCCTACCTTTTAGACTGAAGAAGTAACTAAGTCTACCTTTTAGACTGAAGAAGTAACTAAGTCTACCTTTGAGATTAAAGAAGTAACTAAGTTTACCTTTGAGACTGAAGAAGTAAATAAGTCTGCTTTTGAGGTTCGAAAAGAACAAAAACAACAAATCTAATTTCATGACTCGAAAAGACAAAGAAATTACTGTTTGAAACTCAGAAAGCGAAGAAATAACAGATTCTAAATCTGAGACCCAGAATTCGAAGAAATAACTCAGAATAACTACTACAATGAGCTATTGCAACCGCTTTAAGAAACTGTTTATTGAACAACAGAACTCAACAAAGGTCATGTGCGCTGACGTGACCTATTATGTGACACTTAACCTCAACTTTGACGTTGAAATGATCCCTTTGCTTTGATAATCTGTTAATTATTTCAGGCGAGACCTCCCGAGTTAAACATGAAGACATCATTTGATACATCTCATTGGATAAACAACAACAGTTACCGGTTAAGATCCACAAAGAACAAAGGTAACATCATAAATAGATCAAAAGATGTTGGGTTAAAAACGAAAAGAGTCGTTCTAAACATGGAATATCAGATTGTTGCAATATGTAGTTAACAGTCACAAGTTGCATGATTCAACACAACAACAACTAACTACTTTCACTTTTCTACAACCACCAACATTAACATTCACTTGTCATTTTATTGTCTTTGCTACAACAACATGAATATATATATTTCATTGTTTCTTTGTTACACCATCTAACATTAATATTTTTCCCTATGTTTCATTGTCTCTTAGTTACGACACATAATAATAACATTCATCCCATGTTTGATTGTTTCTTAGTTACGACATATAGCATTAACATTCATTACATGTTTCATTGTTTCTTAGTTACGACATATAGCATTAACATTCACTACATGTTTCATTGTTTCTTAGTTACGACATATAGCATTAACATTCACTACATGTTTCATTGTTTCTTAGTTACGACACATAGCATTAACATTCACTACATGTTTCATTGTTTCTTAGTTACGACATATAGCATTAACATTCATTACGTTTCATTGTTTCTTAGTTACGACATAGAGCATTAACATTCATTACACGTTTCATTGATTTTAGTTACAACATTTAACATTAATATTTACCCCATGTTTCATTGTTTCTTAGTTACAACATCTAACATTAATATTCAACACACGTTTCATTGTTTCTTAGTTACGACATGTAATATTAATATTAATTTCATGTTTCATTGCTTATTTGCTACGACATACAATATGAATATTAAACCAATGTTTCCGTCAACTAGTTCTAAAATACAAAATTAAAGATGGCGCAGAACACAGTAACTAAATCACCCAGATGATTTATGTATAAGTTTCTGAAGATACGAATTAAAGAACGTCAATTCAAACAAATCAAACATAAGTAACCTTAAAAATTCATTTGTTAAATTTCCTTCAGATTTATAGAAAGTTTATTAACAGAAACGTTAGTTGCAGGACAACTTCGATTGTAAGTTATTTCTAGTCAAACATAAGTAACCTTAACAATCCATTTGTCAAATTTCCTCCAGATTTATAGAAAGTGTATTAACAGAAACGCCAGTTGAAGGACAACTTTGATTGTAAGTTATTTCTAGTCAAATAAGACTTTATCTACCGTACCATCTACAAGATACAATGTTTAACAGAAGATTTACTGGTCTAGATTTGATTTATGAGACATAAATATTAATAGCATTGGTTTTATTAATAAAAAAGGACCGGCATGGCCAGGTGGTTAAGACGCTTGACTCGTAATCTGTGAGTTGAGGGTTCGAATCCTCGTCACACCTTTCTGCCGTGGACGCATTATAATGTGACGGTCAATCTCATTATTCTTTGGTAAAAGAATATTCCAAGAGTTGGCGGTGGTTAGTGATGACTATCTGCTTTCCCTCTAGTCTTACACTACTAAAGTATGGACAGTTAGCGCAGATAGCCCTAATGTAGCTTTGCACAAAATCCAAAAACAAATGTATTGATAAAAATAGATATAAGCCTAGGACATTAAAAATCTTTCAGAGCTCTTTAAAAAAATTAGTTTAAAATCATATACAGGGTGTTCGGAAAGTCACTGTGCAGTTTTGTAATCATATTTTATTCAGTCGATTTCAAGCCAGCAACTGATAGCGGTGTTTAGAAACAAAATAAGAAGGATCCAAGCCTGTACTGATCCCAACGGGGGTCACTTTCAACATTGTTTATAACTGTCATTCATATTTACCTCCAGTATTCTATATTGAAACATGTCTGTTAGTAAATATATAAGTGCACAGTAACTTTCCAAACACCCTGTACAAATACACTACGTTTAGTGTGTATCAAATAATATAAAAAGAATAACTTGTGTCATAATTCTGTACAAGTTAAGGATAATGATAAGAATCCTGAGATACAGTGGATTGTGAGTGGATTATTATTTATTTATTCTTTAAACTTTATAAGAACTTTCTGACCACTTATATGGACATCATCAAGTAAAGTGATGTTGGTTAAGTGGTTTTTCACAATACCCTTTTGACCAGATCGGATTTCTTGATAGAGAAATGTTATCTAAAAATCATTTGATTCCTTGTTTTGAATTTCTCACAAAGCTACACGAGGGCTATCTGCGCTAGCCGTCCATAATTTAGCAGTGTAAGACGAGAGAGAGGCAGCTAGTCATGACCACTCACCGCTAACTCTTGGGCTACTTTTTTACCTACGAATAGTGAGATTGACCTTTACTTTATAACGCCCCCAAGGCTGAAAGGGCTAGAATGCTTGGTGTGACGGGGATTCAAACCCGCGACCCTCAGATTATAAGTCGAGTGTCTTAACCACCTGGCCATCCTGTGCAAAAAACAGTTTTTATAGCATTGTTTTAGGTCTGTTTAGGTAAGCATGAAACTGAGATTGGGTTTGCTGATTTTATCCATTATGGGCAGTAAAGTGTAATAATATGTGTTGAATTGGAATGTTTTAACTTAAGAAAGTGAGCAGAGTAATAAAACAATTAGAAGGTTAAGATAGGCCCTTTAGTGCAGAGATGTATGTCTGCGGACTTACAACGCTAGAAGCCGGATCTCGATACCCGTGGCGGGTAGAGAAAAGATAACTCATTGTGCATCTCTGTGCTTAAGTTCTAACGAAAAAAAATCTCGAAATCACTAGATGGTTCGTCTGAATTAATATATGTGTAACCTGACTTAACCTTGATAAAATTAAAAGTTATTATAATTTGTCCATATTACATTTCTCAACATGATTTACTATAAAGATGGCTGTAACGTATAACTATTGACATAAGAAAATAACACCTGTTTTGACAGAAATTAGCTATAAAATAACAGCCTTCCTGACATAAGCAACGGATAGTTTAATAATTTAGTTCGTCTAACGTTCACACGATAAAAACAATGCTACGTTGAAAATTATACAACTGCCATTTAACATCCACTTGCTAGTTTATAATAATGCTTAGTTTATCAAATATAAAAGAATTTAAATTAGTTTTAGGTCCTTAAGCTCAGGTTGTATTCGTTAGCCACTAAAATATGTTGATTGTGTTAGATGACCTAGTGATGACCGACTTCTTTGTTGCAAACGCTATTTAATTGTTAGTAAACAAAGTAACTCGGATAATTTATCTGCCTAAACGCATCATCGATAGCCAATTCTGGGACTATTTTTATCAGATCGAATAGTAGGATTTGACAGCTACTTTTATAGCGCACGAATGTCCCAAAATGCATAACGCGTTTTCATAACAACGGATCGCGATCGAGAAAGTCTTGGGATTCATAACCTGACCCAATAATTACTGGGCCACGCTTCGCCCAGTCTTACTAAGATAACTAGGTAAAAAGGTTAGAAATTTTGTTTGTAAAGGTTATGAGGTTACTTCAAACATACGTTTGTTTGGTGTTCGTACTGTTCCTTAAATTCTGACATTCACTATCGTTATTTTTAAAGTTAGCATGAGAAAAATGACACTATCACGGAAACCAAAGTTAACATGTGTTGATGTTATAAAATACGTTGTGAGACCTATCAGTCCCTCGCTGATACAGCGGTAAGTCTACGGATTTACAACGCTAAAATCAGGGGTTCGATTCCCCTCGGTATGCTCAGCAGATAGCCCGATGTAGCTTTGCTATTAGAAAATCACACACACACATACATGAGACCTACCCACAAAAACCAGCAAGGTAGGAAGAAGAAGACGACAGAACCATCTGATGTACAGCATCCCTCTTTTGGTCCTCTGTGCAGGACCACGCTGATCCACTGGCGCTTCCAACTAACAAACAGCCGGCTTATTTTCTCCGGTACGCTATCCGGGAGCGCCGAATAACATTACGAGTGTTCTACGACTGCGCGGGGTCATTTTTGTCCCATGATACCTAGCGGCGGCACACACACTCACTCAATTTCATGTTTCCTTGCATCTTATCGAAGTTCAAGTGACAATTCTCATGTGCCATTCGCTTTTCGTTTTTGCACTTTGTCTGTGGTTACTTCTTCGTAATTGTGAACGTATTGCGAGCCAAACGTTCAGTTTCTATCACCTATTTCGTCTAAAGAATTAGTAAAAACACAGTAAGATTTTTTGTCAAGTTATAACAAGGTAATTTGTTTTAAAACCATGAAAAAACCATCGGTTATCTTAAATTATAGCGACATCTATACGAATACCCTTATATTCAATTATTCAGTTTCCGAAACTACCGCCTGGGGTATTTCTCTGGCGGGCAAATTCAAATTTTGCTTCAAAGTTTAATCGGACAATATACCACGTGCCCTGTGCTACAGCGCCACTCAACGATAAGTATTTGCGGTTACTATTGCGAAGAACGCGTCCGACTCAGGACGCGATGAGCGAGCTACGCAGCAACTTCCAGCATTCTTGGCAAGACAGAAGACTAACTAGCAAGCACGTCGCGGTAGTAGATCCACGCATATGACTGCTTATTAAAGAAACACTTTAAAAAAAATCAAGAATTATAACGAAAGGATTATTAGAATGACCTTAAGCCGGGGATAACAGAGTGGACATCGAGCAGCTAAACGAAACGTTAATTACGCGGGAAGAAAAGGAAACTGTCAATGTTAGTCAGTCCTCATCATGTCTAGTCTTCACTACTTCCTGTTGCTACTTACCTCTTGTTGTTGGATTCTTATGCAAGGAGTCAAAGCTAAAGGTAAGAACAATCCTCTTCATAAGCTAGTATTAAATAAAATAACAGTCTCGTCCTAGTTTATATTATATTAATAGTTTGGTTGCTGTCAAGTACAAAGTTACACAATGTCTATGCTCTGTCCAATACGCGTATCGAAAGTTGATTTTTAGCATGGTAAGCCTGCATACTTTGCCACGGAGCCATTGTGGGGGACTATAATATTAATAATAATTCATAGTGTATTAGGGTAAACTAATACAAACAAGTACTGAGAGTTACAATTGTAACTGGTAAAGTGAACAAAACCTTACAGTTCAAGTTCTGGTTTGTTATCCAATTCTTTGCTTCTGGGGTTACAAAACCGGGTGTGACGGACCACCAAGGATGGATGATAGTGTCAGGGGAGCAATGGGATTCAAAATACTTTTAATATACTTAAAATCAATAGACTCATTGTGTGGGGGTCTCACTCAGGATAGAGAATGTTCTGGGTGGTCCTGAAAAACTGGGAATTCGTGTTTTACCGCTAATTTATTGAAATGTTTGTTTACCAACATTTATACAGTTACTGCGTCGGAAAGTTTGCGCCCCAGCACAAGTTTAACAGTTATTTTACTGAGTTCACTGTCTTCCAACGCTTTGTAGTTGCTGTAAGAAAATATTTGTTTTCAAGCGTTTCCCCGTTATTGTACTTATACGCTTGTTCTTCAACGTTTTACTGTTATTGTGCTTATACGCTTGTTCTTCAACGTTTTACTGTTATTGTACTTATACGCTTGATCCTCAATGTGTTACTGTTATTGTGCTTATACGCTTGATCTTCAACGTTTTACTGTTATTGTACTTATACGCTTGTTCTTCAACGTTTTACTGTTATTGTACTTATACGTTTGTTCTTCAATGTGTTACTGTTATTGTACTTATACGCTTGATCTTCAACGTTTTACTGTTATTGTGCTTATACGTTTGTTCTTCAACGTTTTACTGTTATTGTACTTATACGCTTGTTCTTCAACGTTTTACTGTTATTGTACTTATACGCTTGTTCTTCAATGTGTTACTGTTATTGTACTTATACGCTTGTTCTTCAACGTTTTACTGTTATTGTACTTATACGCTTGTTCTTCAACGTTTTACTGTTATTGTACTTATACACTTGTTCTTCAATGTGTTACTGTTATTGTACTTATACGCTTGTTCTTCAACGTTTTACTGTAATTGTACTTATACGCTTGTTCTTCAACGTTTTACTGTTATTGTGCTTATACGCTTGATCTTCAATGTGTTACTGTTATTGTGCTTATACGCTTGTTCTTCAACGTTTTACTGTTATTGTACTTATACGCTTGATCCTCAATGTGTTACTGTTATTGTGCTTATACGCTTGATCTTCAACGTTTTACTGTAATTGTACTTATACGCTTGTTCTTCAACGTTTTACTGTTATTGTGCTTATACGCTTGATCTTCAATGTGTTACTGTTATTGTGCTTATACGCTTGTTCTTCAACGTTTTACTGTTATTGTACTTATACGCTTGATCCTCAATGTGTTACTGTTATTGTACTTATACGCTTGATCCTCAATGTGTTACTGTTATTGTGCTTATACGCTTGATCTTCAACGTTTTACTGTTATTGTACTTATACGCTTGTTCTTCAACGTTTTACTGTTATTGTACTTATACGCTTGTTCTTCAACGTTTTACTGTTATTGTACTTATACGTTTGTTCTTCAATGTGTTACTGTTATTGTACTTATACGCTTGATCTTCAACGTTTTACTGTTATTGTGCTTATACGTTTGTTCTTCAACGTTTTACTGTTATTGTACTTATACGCTTGTTCTTCAACGTTTTACTGTTATTGTACTTATACGCTTGTTCTTCAACGTTTTACTGTTATTGTACTTATACGCTTGATCTTCAACGTTTTACTGTTATTGTACTTATACGTTTGTTCTTCAACGTTTTACTGTTATTGTGCTTATACGCTTGATCTTCAACGTTTTACTGTTATTGTACTTATACGTTTGTTCTTCAATGTGTTACTGTTATTGTACTTATACGCTTGATCTTCAACGTTTTACTGTTATTGTGCTTATACGTTTGTTCTTCAACGTTTTACTGTTATTGTACTTATACGCTTGTTCTTCAACGTTTTACTGTAATTGTGCTTATACGTTTGTTCTTCAACGTTTTACTGTTATTGTACTTATACGCTTGATCTTCAACGTTTTACTGTTATTGTACTTATACGTTTGTTCTTCAATGTGTTACTGTTATTGTACTTATACGCTTGATCTTCAACGTTTTACTGTTATTTTACTTATACGTTTGTTCTTCAACGTTTTACTGTTATTGTACTTATACGCTTGATCTTCAACGTTTTACTGTTATTGTACTTATACGTTTGTTCTTCAATGTGTTACTGTTATTGTACTTATACGCTTGTTCTTCAACGTTTTACTGTTATTGTGCTTATACGTTTGTTCTTCAACGTTTTACTGTTATTGTACTTATACGCTTGTTCTTCAACGTTTTAACGCTTCTATATGGAAGTTTTTCACACAAATGTATATACAGTGTATCGAAGTGTGCGTTTGATAAGATACGTTATTATAACAACATGCTTTTTATCTAGCTTTTTACAGTCAGTTATGTGGAAATTATTGTTTTGTTAAGTTTTATACTTGCTGTAATGACATGTTTGTTTTCCAGCATTTTACAGTTATTTATCGAAATTCTTGTCCTAATGCCTTACAGTTACATGACTGAAATTCGTAATTTCAACATATTACAGTTGTTTTGAAAATTCGACTACAAATGTAACAGTCGATGCTCCAACCTCTTGGTTTTTGCCAAGTCAGCGGGCTATTTTAGGGTGGATGATCTCTTGGATATTTCTGTCACAAACTCTTTCCCAAACGATGCCAAAAAATCTATACTTTAAATAAAACATATTTACTTGGAAGTGCCTATGATAAAGAAATAGGTCGGATGGTACAGAGTTTTCGTTAGATATCGATTGAATGTACACGCCTTAAGATCGCGAGATGCATTTTTTCGCTTATTTCTTTTTTTAGAAAAACCAGAAAAGAGGTCATCAGACCCCTGACGATGTCTGAGAGGTTTATGTAGAGGGCTCGAATATAAGCCAGTGAGTACTTCACTTGTTTTTAGTTATCGGAGGAGAATTATCCGTCTTTTTTCCAAACCAACGGAATATTTTCCTCTGATTATGCAAGAAATCTCAACTTTAGACTCTAAATGGACAAGCATAAGACTATTATGGGAAAGCATAACCACCAACCCAAAGACGACAAGACCAGCTCATCCAGAAATTCCATTACATGGCTAGTTGCTCACGTTAATGTATTTCGGTATCACTTAGCCTCATGCACAAATTGATTTTGTAATGAACTCCAACATAAATGGTAGGTATGTGAGATAGCAATGGTATAAAGACGTAAACCAAGGAAACAACAATAAACTTACTAACTTATCTAGAACATTTGATTTTAAATTTGTTTCTGTAAATGTCTTCCGCTTCTAGTACAAAAGAGTTCTCTCTACTTTTCCATTAACTAAGTTACACGTATTTACAAGATGTACATTATCTACATAGAACAATGGTTTACAAAATTTAGGCAATGAATTTCAAATTTAATATTACACAACCCCCGGATGTGGAAAAGAAATAGTCCATTTTTTTTGCTATCTTTGGACTTCAAACACGAACCACCTGGCTTAGGTATCATTACTTTATATTTATAAGATTGTTGTAAAACAATCTGGCCATGCTGGGCGTTTTGAATAAAACCAGGTTATATTAACGTAGTATTTAAATTTAACTTTATTTTACTTTGCTTTTATCGTTAATGTTGAAATATTTTCTTCAGTTTTTATCAACTAGTTTTAGTAGTTAATCGTAAATATTCGGGATAACATTAAAATATGTTAACAACAGAATAATATTTTAAAATAATTCATCTTTTAAAGTGTTTCTCGGTATTGATATACATGTAAAGTCTATCATTTTCCTAACGCACAGAACGTTTCCTACTGATATAAAGTTTTATTTTATTTCGCCCACAGTAATTTCCCCGTACATTATTTTCCTAATGCATGATATTTTTGAACCGATACAAGGCCCGGCGTGGCCAAGCGTGTTAAGGCGTGCGACTCGTAATCTGAGGGTCGCGGATTCGCATCCCCGTCGCGCCAAACATGCTCGCCCTTTCAGCCGTGGGGGCGTTATAATGTTACGGTCAATCCCACTATTTGTTGGTAAAAGAGTAGCCCAAGAGTTGGCGGTGGGTGGTGATGACTAGCTGCCTTCCCTCTAGTCTTACACTGCTAAATTAGGGACGGCTAGCACAGATAGCCCTCGAGTAGCTTTGTGCGAAATTCAAAAAACAAACAAACAAACCGATACACACCTCTATAATATCCCTAACACACAGTACTATTCAATAACAATGTCACACTACATCATTTTCCTAACGCAAAATAATTTCCCCGAACTGACTCAAACCTACATCAATTTCGTAACGCATGTGACTTTTTCCGTACTTATGTAAAGCTCTGTCTTTCTATTAGCGCACACAAATTTCCTGCATTGATGTGGAGCTCTATAATTTTCCTAACTTATTATACAGGATGTTCAGAAAGTCACTGTGCAGTTTTGTAATCATATTTTATTCAGTCTATTTCAAGCCAGCAGCTGATAGCAGTGTTTAGAAACAAAATAAGAAGGATCCAGACCTGTACTGATGCCAGTGGGGATCACTTTCAACATTGTTTATAATTGTCATTCATATTTACCTCCTGTATTCTATATCGAAACATGTCTGTTAATAAATATATAAGTGCACAGTGACTTTCCGAACACCCTGTAGTTTCCAAGCACTGATTTAAAACTTCATCTTTTTCCAAACCCCAAATACTTTCCATTCTGACGTAACACAATGTGTAGTGTGTATGCAAACACCAGCAGAGATTTATTTCCAAGAAAATATATACAGCTATTGCTAGAAAGAGTGAACTTGCCAACGTTGTTTGTCACTTACTGCCATGTAAATGGTGATAAAACAAAAAGAAATACGCCGTTCTTTGAAGGTAAAACTTTGTTTGGCAGTTTTTTCCTCGCTGTATTAATCATGGTCACGATAAGAGAAATCCTGTGGATTTAACCTGGCGTAGGTTATGGGTTTTTGAATTCCCAAAGTTCCAAAAGTTATAAGAAGTTATATCTTCACTGATGGTTAGAAAGATAGGTAAAAAATGTCATTTGTGAAAGATCAAGACAGCTTACATGAAAAATTTACATATTAAAAATTGCGATATAAAACCTATGAAGGAAGATTAAGTTAAACCAAGGTCAAAAGAAGACAAAGTTCGAGAAAGATTAGCTGTTTTTTTTATTTTTCTCTGAAAAGTAAGCTGTGTCTGTTTGGAAGACGTGTGGAAATAAATGTCTGTTTGGAAGACGTGTGGAAATAAATGTCTGTTTGGAAGACGTGTGGAAATAAATGTCTGTTTGGAAGACGTGTGGAAATAAATGTCTGTTTGGAAGACATGTGGAAATGAATGTCTGTTTGGAAGACGTGTGGAAATAAATGTCTGTTTGGAAGACGTGTGGAAATAAATGTCTCTTTGGAAGACGTGTGGAAATGAATGTCTGTTTGGAAGATGTGTGGAAATAAATGTCTCTTTGGAAGACATGTGGAAATAAATGTCTGTTTGGAAGACGTGTGGAAATAAATGTCTGTTTGGAAGACATGTGGAAATAAATGTCTGTTTGGAAGACATGTGGAAATGAATGTCTGTTTGGAAGACGTGTGGAAATAAATGTCTCTTTGGAAGACATGTGGAAATGAATGTCTGTTTGGAAGATGTGTGGAAATAAATGTCTCTTTGGAAGACATGTGGAAATAAATGTCTGTTTGGAAGACGTGTGGAAATAAATGTCTCTTTGGAAGACATGTGGAAATGAATGTCTGTTTGGAAGATGTGTGGAAATAAATGTCTCTTTGGAAGACATGTGGAAATAAATGTCTCTTTGGAAGACATGTGGAAATGAATGTCTGTTTGGAAGATGTGTGGAAATAAATGTCTCTTTGGAAGACATGTGGAAATAAATGTCTGTTTGGAAGACGTGTGGAAATAAATGTCTGTTTGGAAGACGTGTGGAAATAAATGTCTGTTTGGAAGACGTGTGGAAATAAATGTCTCTTTGGAAGACGCGTGGAAATAAATGTCTCTTTGGAAGACGTGTGGAAATAAATGTCTGTTTGGAAGACGTGTGGAAATAAATGTCTGTTTGGAAGACGTGTGGAAATAAATGTCTGTTTGGAAGACGTGTGGAAATAAATGTCTGTTTGGAAGACGTGTGGAAATAAATGTCTGTTTGGAAGACGTGTGGAAATAAATGTCTGTTTGGAAGACGTGTGGAAATAAATGTCTGTTTGGAAGACGTGTGGAAATAAATGTCTGTTTGGAAGACGTGTGAAATAAATGTCTCTTTGGAAGACGCGTGGAAATAAATGTCTCTTTGGAAGACGTGTGGAAATAAATGTCTGTTTGGAAGACGTGGAAATAAATGTCTGTTTGGAAGACGTGTGGAAATAAATGTCTGTTTGGAAGACGTGTGGAAATAAATGTCTGTTTGGAAGACGTGTGGAAATAAATGTCTGTTTGGAAGACGCGTGGAAATAAATGTCTGTTTGGAAGACGTGTGGAAATAAATGTCTCTTTGGAAGACGCGTGGAAATAAATGTCTCTTTGGAAGACATGTGGAAATAAATGTCTCTTTGGAAGACATGTGGAAATGAATGTCTGTTTGGAAGATGTGTGGAAATAAATGTCTCTTTGGAAGACATGTGGAAATAAATGTCTCTTTGGAAGACATGTGGAAATGAATGTCTGTTTGGAAGATGTGTGGAAATAAATGTCTCTTTGGAAGACATGTGGAAATAAATGTCTGTTTGGAAGACGTGTGGAAATAAATGTCTGTTTGGAAGACGTGTGGAAATAAATGTCTGTTTGGAAGACGTGTGGAAATAAATGTCTGTTTGGAAGACGTGTGGAAATAAATGTCTGTTTGGAAGACGTGTGGAAATAAATGTCTGTTTGGAAGATGTGTGGAAATAAATGTCTCTTTGGAAGACATGTGGAAATAAATGTCTCTTTGGAAGACATGTGGAAATGAATGTCTGTTTGGAAGATGTGTGGAAATAAATGTCTCTTTGGAAGACATGTGGAAATAAATGTCTCTTTGGAAGACATGTGGAAATGAATGTCTGTTTGGAAGATGTGTGGAAATAAATGTCTCTTTGGAAGACATGTGGAAATAAATGTCTGTTTGGAAGACGTGTGGAAATAAATGTCTGTTTGGAAGACGTGTGGAAATAAATGTCTGTTTGGAAGACGTGTGGAAATAAATGTCTCTTTGGAAGACGCGTGGAAATAAATGTCTCTTTGGAAGAAGTGTGGAAATAAATGTCTGTTTGGAAGACGTGTGGAAATAAATGTCTGTTTGGAAGACGTGTGGAAATAAATGTCTGTTTGGAAGACGTGTGGAAGAAATAAATGTCTGTTTGGAAGACGTGTGGAAATAAATGTCTGTTTGGAAGACGTGTGGAAATAAATGTCTGTTTGGAAGACGTGTGGAAATAAATGTCTGTTTGGAAGACGTGTGGAAATAAATGTCTGTTTGGAAGACGTGTGGAAATAAATGTCTCTTTGGAAGACGCGTGGAAATAAATGTCTCTTTGGAAGACGTGTGGAAATAAATGTCTGTTTGGAAGACGTGTGGAAATAAATGTCTGTTTGGAAGACGTGTGGAAATAAATGTCTGTTTGGAAGACGTGTGGAAATAAATGTCTGTTTGGAAGACGTGTGGAAATAAATGTCTGTTTGGAAGACGCGTGGAAATAAATGTCTGTTTGGAAGACGTGTGGAAATAAATGTCTCTTTGGAAGACGCGTGGAAATAAATGTCTCTTTGGAAGACGCGTGGAAATAAATGTCTCTTTGGAAGACGTGTGGAAATAAATGTCTGTTTGGAAGACGTGTGGAAATAAATGTCTGTTTGGAAGACGTGTGGAAATAAATGTCTGTTTGGAAGACGTGTGGAAATAAATGTCTGTTTGGAAGACGCGTGGAAATAAATGTCTGTTTGGAAGACGTGTGGAAATAAATGTCTCTTTGGAAGACGCGTGGAAATAAATGTCTCTTTGGAAGACGTGTGGAAATAAATGTCTCTTTGGAAGACATGTGGAAATAAATGTCTCTTTGGAAGACGTGTGGAAATAAATGTCTCTTTGGAAGACGTGTGGAAATAAATGTCTGTTTGGAAGACGTGTGGAAATAAATGTCTCTTTGGAAGACGTGTGGAAATAAATGTCTGTTTGGAAGACGTGTGGAAATAAATGTCTGTTTGGAAGATGCGTGGAAATAAATGTCTCTTTGGAAGACATGTGGAAATAAATGTCTCTTTGGAAGACGTGTGGAAATAAATGTCTCTTTGGAAGACGTGTGGAAATAAATGTCTCTTTGGAAGACGTGTGGAAATAAATGTCTGTTTGGAAGACGTGTGGAAATAAATGTCTCTTTGGAAGACGTGTGGAAATAAATGTCTGTTTGGAAGACGTGTGAAATAAATGTCTGTTTGGAAGATGCGTGGAAATAAATGTCTCTTTGGAAGACATGTGGAAATAAATGTCTCTTTGGAAGACGTGTGGAAATAAATGTCTCTTTGGAAGACGTGTGGAAATAAATGTCTCTTTGGAAGACGTGTGGAAATAAATGTCTGTTTGGAAGACGTGTGGAAATAAATGTCTGTTTGGAAGATGCGTGGAAATAAATGTCTCTTTGGAAGACATGTGGAAATAAATGTCTCTTTGGAAGACGTGTGGAAATAAATGTCTCTTTGGAAGACGTGTGGAAATAAATGTCTGTTTGGAAGACGTGTGGAAATAAATGTCTCTTTGGAAGACGTGTGGAAATAAATGTCTGTTTGGAAGACGTGTGGAAATAAATGTCTGTTTGAAAGATGCGTGGAAATAAATGTCTCTTTGGAAGACGTGTGGAAATAAATGTCTGTTTGGAAGACGTGTGGAAATAAATGTCTCTTTGGAAGACGTGTGGAAATAAATGTCTGTTTGGAAGACGTGTGGAAATAAATGTCTGTTTGGAAGATGCGTGGAAATAAATGTCTCTTTGGAAGACATGTGGAAATAAATGTCTCTTTGAAGACGTGTGGAAATAAATGTCTCTTTGGAAGACGTGTGGAAATAAATGTCTGTTTGGAAGACGTGTGGAAATAAATGTCTCTTTGGAAGACGTGTGGAAATAAATGTCTGTTTGGAAGACGTGTGGAAATAAATGTCTCTTTGGAAGACGTGTGGAAATAAATGTCTGTTTGGAAGACGTGTGAAAATAAATGTCTGTTTGGAAGATGCGTGGAAATAAATGTCTCTTTGGAAGACATGTGGAAATAAATGTCTCTTTGGAAGACGTGTGGAAATAAATGTCTCTTTGGAAGACGTGTGGAAATAAATGTCTGTTTGGAAGACGTGTGGAAATAAATGTCTCTTTGGAAGACGTGTGGAAATAAATGTCTGTTTGGAAGACGTGTGGAAATAAATGTCTCTTTGGAAGACGTGTGGAAATAAATGTCTGTTTGGAAGACGTGTGGAAATAAATGTCTGTTTGGAAGATGCGTGGAAATAAATGTCTCTTTGGAAGACATGTGGAAATAAATGTCTCTTTGGAAGACGTGTGGAAATAAATGTCTCTTTGGAAGACGTGTGGAAATAAATGTCTGTTTGGAAGACGTGTGGAAATAAATGTCTCTTTGGAAGACGTGTGGAAATAAATGTCTGTTTGGCAGACGTGTGGAAATAAATGTCTGTTTGAAAGATGCGTGGAAATAAATGTCTCTTTGGAAGACATGTGGAAATAAATGTCTCTTTGGAAGACGTGTGGAAATAAATGTCTCTTTGGAAGACGTGTGGAAATAAATGTCTGTTTGGAAGACGTGTGGAAATAAATGTCTCTTTGGAAGACGTGTGGAAATAAATGTCTGTTTGGAAGACGTGTGGAAATAAATGTCTCTTTGGAAGACGTGTGGAAATAAATGTCTGTTTGGAAGACGTGTGGAAATAAATGTCTGTTTGGAAGACGTGTGGAAATAAATCTCTGTTTGGAAGATGTGGTGGAGCAAACGCATGCTTGAAAGCTTTGGAGAAATTAATGGCGTTGGAGATGTTATGAAATGAGACTATTTTTAGAGTCATTATAGGATAAATATCTCTTGGAAGATTTAGTGGAAAGTTTTTTAATAAGATGTTGTGGAATCAATGATTTTTCGGAAAGTTTGGAGCAAATGTTTATTACTATTCACAAAGTAACTATTGCTTGGAAGGTTTTGTAGAATAAATGTCTGTTTGGAAGACGCGTGGAAATAAATGTCTCTTTGGAAGGTGCGTGGAAATAAATGTCTCTTTGGAAGACATGTGGAAATAAATGTCTCTTTGGAAGACGTGTGGAAATAAATGTCTCTTTGGAAGACGTGTGGAAATAAATGTCTGTTTGGAAGACGTGTGGAAATAAATGTCTCTTTGGAAGACGTGTGGAAATAAATGTCTGTTTGGAAGACGTGTGGAAATAAATGTCTGTTTGGAAGATGCGTGGAAATAAATGTCTCTTTGGAAGACATGTGGAAATAAATGTCTCTTTGGAAGACGTGTGGAAATAAATGTCTCTTTGGAAGACGTGTGGAAATAAATGTCTGTTTGGAAGACGTGTGGAAATAAATGTCTCTTTGGAAGACGTGTGGAAATAAATGTCTGTTTGGAAGACGTGTGGAAATAAATGTCTCTTTGGAAGACGTGTGGAAATAAATGTCTGTTTGGAAGACGTGTGGAAATAAATGTCTGTTTGGAAGATGCGTGGAAATAAATGTCTCTTTGGAAGACATGTGGAAATAAATGTCTCTTTGGAAGACGTGTGGAAATAAATGTCTCTTTGGAAGACGTGTGGAAATAAATGTCTGTTTGGAAGACGTGTGGAAATAAATGTCTCTTTGGAAGACGTGTGGAAATAAATGTCTGTTTGGAAGACGTGTGGAAATAAATGTCTGTTTGGAAGATGCGTGGAAATAAATGTCTCTTTGGAAGACATGTGGAAATAAATGTCTCTTTGGAAGACGTGTGGAAATAAATGTCTCTTTGGAAGACGTGTGGAAATAAATGTCTGTTTGGAAGACGTGTGGAAATAAATGTCTCTTTGGAAGACGTGTGGAAATAAATGTCTGTTTGGAAGACGTGTGGAAATAAATGTCTCTTTGGAAGACGTGTGGAAATAAATGTCTGTTTGGAAGACGTGTGGAAATAAATGTCTGTTTGGAAGACGTGTGGAAATAAATGTCTGTTTGGAAGACGTGTAGAAATAAATGTCTGTTTGGAAGATGCGTGGAAATAAATGTCTCTTTGGAAGACATGTGGAAATAAATGTCTCTTTGGAAGACGTGTGGAAATAAATGTCTGTTTGGAAGACGTGTGGAAATAAATGTCTCTTTGGAAGACGTGTGGAAATAAATGTCTCTTTGGAAGACGTGTGGAAATAAATGTCTGTTTGGAAGACGTGTGGAAATAAATGTCTCTTTGGAAGACGTGTGGAAATAAATGTCTCTTTGGAAGACGTGTGGAAATAAATGTCTGTTTGGAAGACGTGTGGAAATAAATGTCTCTTTGGAAGACGCGTGGAAATAAATGTCTCTTTGGAAGACGTGTGGAAATAAATGTCT
The DNA here is from genome assembly GCF_004210375.1 of Tachypleus tridentatus. Lineage (NCBI taxonomy): Eukaryota > Metazoa > Arthropoda > Merostomata > Xiphosura > Limulidae > Tachypleus > Tachypleus tridentatus. Next base: position 9,916,054 of record NC_134837.1, read on the forward strand.
CTTTGGAAGACGTGTGGAAATAAATGTCTCTTTGGAAGACGTGTGGAAATAAATGTCTGTTTGGAAGACGTGTGGAAATAAATGTCTCTTTGGAAGACGTGTGGAAATAAATGTCTGTTTGGAAGACGTGTGGAAATAAATGTCTGTTTGGAAGATGCGTGGAAATAAATGTCTCTTTGGAAGACATGTGGAAATAAATGTCTCTTTGGAAGACGTGTGGAAATAAATGTCTCTTTGGAAGACGTGTGGAAATAAATGTCTGTTTGGAAGACGTGTGGAAATAAATGTCTCTTTGGAAGACGTGTGGAAATAAATGTCTGTTTGGAAGACGTGTGGAAATAAATGTCTCTTTGGAAGACGTGTGGAAATAAATGTCTGTTTGGAAGACGTGTGGAAATAAATGTCTGTTTGGAAGATGCGTGGAAATAAATGTCTCTTTGGAAGACATGTGGAAATAAATGTCTCTTTGGAAGACGTGTGGAAATAAATGTCTCTTTGGAAGACGTGTTGAAATAAATGTCTGTTTGGAAGACGTGTGGAAATAAAAGTCTCTTTGGAAGACGTGTGGAAATAAATGTCTGTTTGGAAGACGTGTGGAAATAAATGTCTGTTTGGAAGATGCGTGGAAATAAATGTCTCTTTGGAAGACATGTGGAAATAAATGTCTCTTTGGAAGACGTGTGGAAATAAATGTCTCTTTGGAAGACGTGTGGAAATAAATGTCTGTTTGGAAGACGTGTGGAAATAAATGTCTCTTTGGAAGACGTGTGGAAATAAATGTCTGTTTGGAAGACGTGTGGAAATAAATGTCTCTTTGGAAGACGTGTGGAAATAAATGTCTGTTTGGAAGACGTGTGGAAATAAATGTCTCTTTGGAAGACGTGTGGAAATAAATGTCTGTTTGGAAGACGTGTGGAAATAAATGTCTGTTTGGAAGACGTGTGGAAATAAATGTCTGTTTGGAAGACGTGTGGAAATAAATGTCTCTTTGGAAGACGCGTGGAAATAAATGTCTCTTTGGAAGACGCGTGGAAATAAATGTCTGTTTGGAAGACGCGTGGAAATAAATGTCTGTTTGGAAGACGCGTGGAAATTAATGTCTGTTTGGAAGACGCGTGGAAATAAATGTCTGTTTGGAAGACATGCGGAAATAAATGTCTGTTTGGAAGACGCGTGGAAATGAATGTCTCTTTGGAAGACGTGTGGAAATAAATGTCTGTTTGGAAGACATGTGGAAATAAATGTCTCTTTGGAAGACGTCTGGAAATAAATGTCTGTTTGGAAGACGCGTGGAAATGAATGTCTCTTTGGAAGACGTGTGGAAATAAATGTTTGTTTGGAAGACGTGTGGAAATAAATCTCTGTTTGGAAGATGTGGTGGAGCAAACGCATGCTTGAAAGCTTTGGAGAAATTAATGGCGTTGGAGATGTTATGAAATGAGACTATTTTTAGAGTCATTATAGGATAAATATCTCTTGGAAGATTTAGTGGAAAGTTTTTTAATAAGATGTTGTGGAATCAATGATTTTTCGGAAAGTTTGGAGCAAATGTTTATTACTATTCACAAAGTAACTATTGCTTGGAAGGTTTTGTAGAATAAATGTCTGTTTGGAAGACGCGTGGAAATGAATGTCTGTTTGGAAGACGTGTGGAAATAAATGTCTCTTTGGAAGACGTGTGGAAATAAATGTCTGTTTGGAAGACGTGTGGAAATAAATGTCTCTTTGGAAGACGTGTGGAAATAAATGTCTCTTTGGAAGACATGTGGAAATAAATGTCTGTTTGGAAGACGCATGGAAATGAATGTCTGTTTGGAAGACGTGTGGAAATAAATGTCTGTTTGGAAGACGCGTGGAAATAAATGTCTCTTTGGAAGACGTGTGGAAATAAATGTCTGTTTGGAAGACGCGTGGAAATGAATCTCTGTTTGGAAGACGTGTGGAAATAAATGTTTGTTTGGAAGACGTGTGGAAATAAATGTCTGTTTAGAAGACATGTGGAAATAAATGTCTCTTTGGAAGACGTGTGGAAATAAATCTCTGTTTGGAAGATGTGGTGGAGCAAACGCATGCTTGAAAGCTTTGGAGAAATTAATGGCGTTGGAGATGTTATGAAATGAGACTATTTTTAGAGTCATTATAGGATAAATATCTCTTGGAAGATTTAGTGGAAAGTTTTTTAATAAGATGTTGTGGAATCAATGATTTTTCGGAAAGTTTGGAGCAAATGTTTATTACTATTCACAAAGTAACTATTGCTTGGAAGGTTTTGTAGAATAAATGTCATTTAAAGTATTATGAAATAAATTTTTACCGAAAAATGTTGTGAGTAAATGCCTCTTGGGAAATGTGTGGTAAGTATTTATTGATTGACGTTGTAAATAAGGTGTGTAATAAATACTTTTTATAACGTAAGATAATGCTTGTGTAAGTTTACTCCGAAACTTTATCATCTTCTAGACAATATATATTAATGACAAACAAAATATCTAATGTAGACAACAATCTTACAAATACAATGTACCATATTGGAAACTACTTATAATTAAAACAAACCCTGTGTAGTATCGCTAAAAAATCACAGTTTCCCAATAAAACACGTGGATATTCTTGTGAGTGTCAGTACATTGGTAGTGCTACGATTAGATGAAAACAGAGAATAACATGCAACCATTAAAATAACCACTTAAGAATATATTATTCATGCTACCTATGACAAAATAATGATATTGGTTAATAAACAAAAACGGAATTTCACTACATAAACACTTACGTCCAACATCTTTGTTCATTAAGTGAGAATGCCTAAAAATAAGCGTAGAAAAAAAAATGTTATTATGGATAAAGACGAAATAAGAACTCGTTTTCATTTTCAGAGTTCAGATAACAATATGCGTGATCGTTATTATAAGATACAATAGGATTTATAAGCCACTTTTGTGGATGCTATTGTGCTATACGATAGATATTTTTTAAAAATTACTCGTGAAGAAAGTGAATACTATACAAAGGTTTTAGCAAATTATTTATATGGTATGACCAGACTTAAACTAACTACTATAATGGGTGTTGTTATAAGATACCCAAGATTCCATTAACGTACCAAGATTGGTGATATTTTAAATTACACTAGGTTTAATCAAACTATTCTATAGGTGTTATTATCAGAAACACAAGGTTTCCACAAACCTTTCTATAGGTGTTATTAACAGAAATACAAGGTTTCCACAAATTATTTGCAAGGGTTATTAAAGGATAACTTGATTTTGACAAATTATTTGCAAGAGTTATTAAAGGATAACTTGATTTTAGCAAACTACTTTTATGTGTTGTATCATAACATACACCTCGTTTCAATAATTTAATTGTATGGATGCTATCATACGATATAATAGGTTTATACAAACTACTAAGATGAGTGTTATTATAAAATAAATTCGGTTTCAGTTGGTGTTAGTTTAATGATTTTTCTAAAACGTTACATGTCTCACGTAGGTAAATATTGGCTAGCAACAGAAACACCCTGACAACGATTTTCCTTTATTATTATAATTTTGACCAAAACCATACTCTACAGTTATTTTAAAGACGGCCAGAAGTGCTTATATCATGTCAATTAACACATTCTCGTGTATTATTTACAATGTATAACATCGTGCAACAAGCAGTACAGTATATTAGGTAGTGTAAGATACATTTAAGTGAAATAAAGTGCTTGTCCTTAAACTAGTTCATCCGAACGACACCAACTCTATTGAAAAGAACTTGAAGAGGCGTTGCACTTATTTTATACCCAACTAACATAGGCCCGGCATGGCCAGGTGGTTAAGGCACTCGACTCGTAATCTGAGGGTCGTGGGTTCGAATCGTCGTCACACCAAACATGCTCGCCCTTTCAGCAGTGAGGGCGTTATAATGTGATTGTCAATCCTACTATTCGTTGGTAAAAAAAGTAGCCCAAAAGTTGGCGGTGGGTGGTGAGGACTAGTTGCCTTCCCTCTCTAGAGTTGCACTTCTAAATTAGGGACGGCTAGCGCAGATAGCCCTCGTGTACCTTTGCACGAAATTCAAAACAAATAAACAAACAAACACCTGACGTAGCTTTAGGCTACGTGTGTCAGATCGATGTTACATCAGTTTTAATGAAACTTCATGTCATTTGTTTCCTCGTTTCTTTCGTACCATACTTTAAAGAAGACGAAATAACTTGTTCAGCAAGAACGTAGCCAATAAGTGGATATTAATGTCAGTCTTTAAGTTATGGAAAAACTATCTTAAAGGAATTCTTAAAGTAACGAATTAAAACGAGCCGAACACCCATATTCGTGGGAGTCACAGATGATATGTGACAACTCACATTCTGTCACAAAACACGTGAAGTAAATATGTCACTGCAAATTAGAACACCCCTTAAGAATGCACGAACTTCAGTTATTGCATCAAAATTGAATAATATTTCACCGACTGCTCACTTTCCTTCAAACACTGCGACTGTGCTTTTACCTATTGCATCTATGACGTAAGTATTTCTCTTTCATTTACACATTGAACAAAACAAGATAGCATAAGGACAATTAAAGACCATTTTTCATTCAAAGTTGCCCTTTCAGACACACCCTTTGGAAAAGTAAAAACCTAAATAACATTTGACAGATTTATGACCTTTTTGTTTTTAATGAAATATGCTTATCCTTTAATTCCATGAAATCATTTTAATTGTCTTAAACTCTTGTAAAGTACTGACCTACAGACTTGTCGACAGGGAGTTAAGTTAATCACATTGTTAAAAAAGCAAAACTGTCTTGAATGGAGTCTATCGCATCTTTTGTAAATTTTAAACATATGCCAATTCGTTCTATTATTTTCAGAATGCATCTTAAAGAGATGTGAAAAAGATACGAGTAGCCTTTATTCTGTTGACAGCTCAAATAACCTTGCGAGCTGCAATAAGATTACTTTATATCCTTGTTTTCTTAATAGAAATTCTGTTAATAAATCTTAACCTGTTACTATAAGTTAACCCTTCCATTCTTGGAATCATCCTAGTAACCGTCTTCGGTACCCTTTTCAGTAAGTCAATATCCTTTCTTAGAAAATAAAACCTAAACTGAACGCAGTATATCAAGTTAGGCCTAACTAGTGACTTGTATGGAGACAATATTGTTTCTTTGGACTTGTAACCAACATGTTTATAAATATGCCCTACACTGATATTAGATTTACTTACATAGCACAGGTTCACTGGCTTGAGTGACATATCCACCACTACTACAAGATTATTTTCTTCTACTGCATTATTGAGTGTTTTCCATCCATATTAGATAGTATTTTGTGTGGCAGCTAATAAATCGATTCTGAAAATATAGGCACACCAGTCCACACTCTTTTATCTTCCAGATATTAAATAACATCCTTGAAAAAAGTTAACAGATTGATAAAGCAAGATATCGTTTAACCGAATACAACTTGAATCTTATTTATTATATCGCATTTGAACAAATAATTTTACAAAGTTTATTTTATAAGCTATTGAAAATTTCTCTCACAAGGAATAACGTATGTATAATGAACAACTCTTATACATTCTATGAAAATACAGCGACGTTGGAAGCTCCACAATCATGAGAAATGTGCCTAACATTCGTTAACTTGCCGAAGATGAATAAGAGAGTCGATTTTGTGTGATTTTAGCATCTTTTTAAAACTTCGGGGAAACATTTCTAGTTCTGATGCTTCATTTGTAATATTTATGTCTTCCTAGATACTATATGATTGAGATAAATTTTAACTTTTTAATATTGTCAGAAAGCTAATTCTTATAAGTCATTTTCATTATTTTTATTTTTAAATCGAAACTCCAGGTGTCTCTATAGTTCTGTAGAAACTCCACTCTATCTCTCAGTTTAAATTTTGTAAATTCATAATATTTATCGAGATAATCTCCTTTATGTCTTTAGGTTTCATAGTTCATCGTTTTATTCAATTTTTTAAATGCCTGTTTTGAATTAAAATCTACAATTTTAAAACTCACGTCAATTTGTAACGCATTATCAAAATTGAATAATAATAATAATAAAATTTGTAGAATAGCTTTCTGAATATTATTTTTTTAAAAATGTAAACGTACAACAAAGTACCTGATTTTACAATAGTCACTCTATGGCCGAAGTTTTTGCACATGAAATCTTGTACCATTTGGAGTTAGGTTAAACAATAAATTTCGTCCAACCTGTTCCCCAGTGCCACAGAAGTATCTGTGGACTTAGACCCGCTTGGAATTGTGTTTCGATACTCGTGGTAAGCAAAGCACAGATAGCCCTCTGTGTAGCTTTGTGCTTAACTACAAAACAAACAAGCAAACATCAACTCTGATTGGCGCTAGGGTTATTTAGCTTAGAAAAGTATCCTGAACTACTTATAAAGGAACTTATAATGTTATAACTATATCAACCGATACCCACATCTCGTTATTACGAAAATCTGATGATCCATCACACGATCTTTAACGTACATATGACTGCTTATTTATCATATGCTGTATGTAGTATTTCAAACACTGTCGTTTTATTTCTCACTATCAAGTGAATCACAAAATTCAAAGTTTTAAAAGTTGCTCATAAATCTGGAGTAGATATCTAGAAAGGCAGATGAATGTTTCACTAAACAGAGAACCATCGGTACCTATTTCAAGACTGAATCAAGTGTTTGCAGTTGCAACTGGATGTCTTGTCGTTAGACAGACAAGTGATGACTATATATCATATTGATGTTGTTTTGAATTAAGCACAAAGCTACACAATGGGTTATCTGTGCTCTGCCCACCACGTGTATCGAAACCCGGTTTTTAGTGTTGTAAGTCCGCAGACATAACGCTGAGCCACTGGAGGGCATATATCACATTGAAGTGTGTGTATGTATAGTTCACATTGAAGTGTGATATCTCACACTTCAATATAAAATATAATCATATAGTGAAATATCACGAATTGTAAAATCGTAAAGCCATCTTAGTAAATTTTAATTTCTTTAAATTAATTTTTTAATTAATTTGCAAGCGTAAATTAAATTCCTGATCATTTCAGAATACATGTTCATATCATATCCATGTGACATGATTCAATTTTTCAGTTTCATATCGTGTGGTCAGTTGAGTGTCAAATATCCATTATTCTACATACTTAAGTGATGTGGTCATTCGAGTGACACAACTTCGTATTTGAATGCCAAATAGTCAATCGATTCTATTGTTTCTGTGGTAAGACTATCTTTCAGTGCACTCAGATTGTCTGTTTGTTTAGAAGACAAAGCTACATCCATCAGTAGGAGATGTATTGAAAAACATTGCAAACAATCAAGAGCAAATACTCTGCACATTTTTACTATAACAAACAGCAGCAAGCACATATGTTAGCACATTCATGCACTGTAATGCAAGAGAAAGTATTATTTCTTATAAATTTTTGTTTATGTATTTAAAACTTACAAAAGAGTTAGCTATCGTTAATTTTGAGCTATTAGACTAAAAGCAAAGAATAGTTAGTGAAAAGCAGTCACCCACAACATTTAGGCTTTATTTGACTATTCAAATTCTAGCATTTTACCATTACAATTTTAGCGAATCCAAAGCTAGATCAATTTGTGTTTCTTACGTCAATGGGACGTAATTGATAAACCATCATATTTACAGTCCGGACACTCTAACCACTAAACCCCTCTGCTTCTAAATGATAAACAATCATATTTACAGTCCGGACACTCTAACCACTAAACCCCTCTGCTTCTAAATGATAAACCATCATATTTACAGTCCGGACACTAACCACTAAACCCCTCTGTTTCTAAACATTTATTTCTTGGATTTTTCTTTTTCTCTTAGTCAGAATTTTCTTTGTATGTTTAGAAAGCCATTTTACAATGAATATTATACTTGCTCATCTCTCACAGGTTTATGATTATGGACAATTTGTTTGCTTTGTTGTTAAATACCATGCTATTTATTTCATGGGTTATCTGTTACTTGGTTCACTCCAGGTGTCAAACCCCACTTTAGCGTTACAAGTTCTCAGAATTATCATTGAATAATCTGGGAGTACTTATGTTCGGTGATAACTTACACATTTAAGAGTTAGAGACAGTTATGCAACCATTAAAAATGTCAGACAAACGTGAAGTCACAATCCTAATGAACGGTGTGTAGTCACAATTCTATGAACGGTGTGAAGTCACAATTCTATGAACGGTGTGTAGTCACAATTCTATGAACTGTGTGTAGTCACAATCCTAATGAACTGTGTGTAGTCACAATCCTATGAATGGTATGTAGTCACAATCCTAATGAACGGTGTGTAGTCACAATCCTAATGAACGGTGTGTAGTCACAATCCTAATGAACGGTGTGTAGTCAAAATCTTAACGAAAGATTTAGTAGCAGGTCTAAGAAGCCGCTTCGTGAGACTTTATAGTAAAGGGGAGATAACAACTTCATTAAAGTGAAACCTTGTAGCAAAAAATGGATGGTTACATAGTTAAAGTAGGACCTTGAAACGGAAGATGGATGGTTACACAGTTAAAGTAGGACCTTGAAAAGGATGATGGATGGTTACATAGTTAAAGTAGGACCTTGAAACGAAAGATGGATGGTCATATGGGCAACATAATTAAAGTGAAGTCTGATAGTAGAAGATGAATAACTCCCCAGTCAAAATGAAGTCTGATAATTAAAGAAAGATATACACCTAGACAAAATAAAGTCTGATAATAAAAGAAAGATAGACACCTAACCAAAATGAAGTCTGATAATAAAAGAAAGATAGACACATAGACAAAATGAAGTATGAAAATAAAAGAAAGATAGACACTTAGACAAAATAAAGTCTGAAAATAAAAGAAAGATAGACACTTAGACAAAATAAAGTCTAGATAATAAAAGAAAGATAGACACTTAGACAAAATAAAGTCTGAAAATAAAAGAAAGATAGACACTTAGACAAAATAAAGTCTGAAAATAAAAGAAAGATAGACACTTAGACAAAATAAAGTCTAGATAATAAAAGAAAGATAGACACTTAAACAAAATAAAGTCTGAAAATAAAAGAAAGATAGAAATCTAGACAAAATGAAGTCTGATAATAAAGAAAGATAGAACCCTAGCTAAAATGGAGTCTGATAATAAAAGAGAGACAAACACCTAGCCAAAATGAAGTCTGATAGGAGATAAAGAATGAATACTTGGTCAGAATGAAATGTTGTAGTGGAAAAAGGATGGCCACGTTTTCAAGGTAAGGCATAATAATGGAATAATCAAGAAAACATTCTCAAAATTAGATGCTACAGTGAGGGAGGATGTTGACCATATAATTATGGTGAGACCTGAAGATCCATTAGATATTTAAAATGATTCTCATAATAAGAGAAATAATATTTTTACTAATATTCCAAGTTTACGTTGATAACGAACATATAGGGTAGTTGAATATCGTTTCGTAATTAAATGCGTGGCCAACCTTCACTCTTGTCCACACTGTTGAGTTGTTTCTGTATTAAAGATTATATCAAACCATTCGTCTTACTTGGCCACCGCTAGTACAGTCTACTGATTTACAACCCTAAAATCAGGGATTCGATTCCCCGTGGTGGCTTTGCTATAAGAAAAACAACCAAATCCAATTACTTAACACACGTGTGTCCAGTCCATCAGCACGATGAGGGACAGTTTGTCCATCTTGATGAATTTCAGAGAGAAAGCTATGTGATCGTTGTCTGCCATAATCTTCTTTAATGTCCCCCGCTGGGACAACAGTAAGTCTAGGGATTTACAACGCTAAAATTAGGGGACCGATTCTCCTCGGTGGACACAGCAGAAATCCCAATGTTTAGTTGCTCCAATAAAACGCACACACCTTCTTTAATTTTGAAGTTATAGCTTCGAAAAAATCAAGCTAGTCGACGCCAACCGCCTCCAGCTCTTTAGTTACGCCTTTACCAGCAAATAGTGAGATTAACAGTCACTTTATGACGCCCCATGGCTACAAGGACGAGAATATTCAGTGACAGGATTTTAACACGTAACTCATAGATTGTATGCTACGAGGAAATGTTTGTTCTTAAGATGTTACAATCACGTTTTTCAAAATACCAGAGCAAGATACCTGAAAATTGTAAAACAAGGCGTAAAGCGAAAGTCTTAAAATCATTAATATGCATAAAATACGGAGGGATAAAACTTTACCAAACATAAAAGTCTAAGAGTTTGGTCAACAAGAAGTTTTCAAAGTAAAAACAATAAATGACAATGTATGTTTTCAGGTGGATCAAATTATACTCATGACTACGAGTACTTGTATTATTTCCCATCACAGCAAACATTCTCGCTCTTTCAGCCGTGAGGGCGTTATAATGTGATTGTTAATCATGCTATTAGTTAGTAAAAAAGTAGCCCAATAGTTAGCGGTAGCTGCCTTCTCTTTAGTCTTACACTGTTAAGTTAGGGACGGCTAGCGCAGATAGTCCTCGTGTAGCTTTGTGCGATTTCAAAACAAATGATCTAACTTTTATTTCACAAACTTTCAAAATTAGTTGTCAATGTCGTCTTCAATACACACAAATGTCTCTGTACTCATCGATATACGTAAACGTAGACATAAAATGAGAGCTCGAGGTAGATATTTATTAACAACCGTGTTCTCCTTCTTCTGGAATACGTAAGTCTTAATTATCTGTTCGAATTAACTAATACATTAAATAAACTTATACTTAACTACTGGAATAAAATATAAATAACTTTAAATTTTATATAACCGTTATATTAAGATAATCAACAAAATGAAACTTTTACTTAACTATGGGAATAGATCAATACATAAAAAATCATATAATAAAATAACAGATGAAACAAAGCCTTCGGTAAATCTCAAATCTTACAGAATTTCAACCTAACAAAAATAATTTCAATACGATATTATCTTCAAAAGAATTTTTAAAAAATCTTCTTTCAAAGAGTCCACGAGGAGTCATATTTTATTAATACACTATTTCTTAGCTATTCTGTCAATGTGATATCTTATATGATAGTATTGTATTAATATCTGTGCCTTATAAATTAATATTTCGTAAGTGTATCCACCTCGATTTATCTCACCATGAACCCATTAATTGATCTGTCTTTCTGTCGGCCTATCGATGTTGTATTTATTTTCTGTAACCATTTCCTCTTTCTGTTCTACTACGTATCTGTTTCTCGCCTGTCTACCTTACCACGTATAAAGAATTGCCTCTATGGCTGAAGGAAGGGTTAAAAAAAAACACATTTAATACAAAAAAAAGTGGGGAACCGTCGAACATGAAATGATCGTTTGATGTGATGATAAAAAAGTGATTGATAGATGCAGAAGATAAATATTAAAATATTAACCTTCTATTTTACTTCTGTATTTATAGAAATCAGAGTAAGTCAAAAGTTTTCTTGTTTGTGTAAATCACTCTGTGTCGGAAAAGCGGAAGGCCCAATCCACAAATCCATCATACACTGAAAGGCACAAACAGCGGAGACCTCGATTTTTTGGAAACAATAAATCAAACTTGCAGCGAACTTCGAGAAATAGGAATTGTACACACTGCAACTGTATCAATACAGATCAATGTTGTAAGTTGGGAAGGCACAGAGATTGTGTTTGTGTTTTTCTTATAGCAAAGCCACATTGGACTATCTGCTGAGCCCTCCGAGGGTAATCGAACGCCTGATTTTAGCATTATAAATCCGGGCACAGAGATATAAACAGAAAAGTTGAGAAATTTATTCGGAATAATTGTTTAT
>NC_134837.1:9928365-10012971 GCF_004210375.1 Tachypleus tridentatus
AGCTTTGATGCAAACTTCTAGTATTGTGAAACATAAACTGAGTGATCTCTGATAAAAATAATATTAGAGCTCACAAAAATCTGAATACTAAACTTTAATTTTCTTTCTTCTTAGAAGTTTTACGTACGAAGAATTTGTATAAGGTATGATACATTTTGACAAATAATTAATACACTGTTAAACATCAACGAATTTTATCTCTTGACTTTAACGTCTGTTTAATTATAACGCAATTTTAAACATACATTTTTAATGATAAATACCACTGATGCACTGACACTTACTAGAGGACATAAAAAGATTATATCTTGCTGAATGATTGAAAACTTGGAAACTATCAGGACAGACTTCTACTCAAAATTAAGGTAAAACATTTAATGTGACTCGCAATTAGGAACAGTAAGTAAATACTGACTAAAGTAGTTCTGACGATATAAAGAAACTTTCCTTTGTCTGGAATAAAACGTTTCAACTAATCACGCAACGAACTTATTAACCGAAACAAAGTAATTAAAGATTTCTAATTGTCTCGGGGCGTAAATAGTTTTAGTCATTCTACAAACTTTGAAAATAAATGTGAATAAAAAACTTTATCAAACTCTTAACACATTATTGTTTTTATTAGAATAATGGAGGAAGGATAAGTTGGAGAACAACATGAAACTCTCTAATGGATAATAGTGATAATAACTTGGAGAATAACATGAACTTCTCTAACGGATAATAACTTGAAGAATAACATGAACCTCTCTAACGGATAATAACTTGGAGAATAACATGAACCTCTCTAACGGATAATAGTGATAATAACTTGGAGAACAACATGAACCTCTCTAACGGATAATAACTTGAAGAATAACACGAACCTCTCTAACGGATAATAACTTGGAAAATAGCATGAACCTCTCTAATGGATAATAGTGATAATAACTTGGAGAATAACATGAACCTCTATAACGGATAATAGTGATAATAGCTTGAGAATAACATGAACCTCTCTAACAGATAATAGTGATAATAACTTGGAGAACAACATGAACCTCTATAACGGATAATAGTGATAATAACTTGGAGAATAACATGAACCTCTTTAACGGATAATAGTGATAGTAGCTTGGATAACGACATGAACCTGTGTAACGGAAAACAGTAATAGTAGCTTGGAGAACAACATGAACTTGTGTAATAGATAACAGTGATAACAACTTGAAGAACAACATGAACCTGTGTGATGGATAATACTGATAGTAATTTGGTGAACAACATGAACCTGTATAACAGAAAAAGAGTGATAGTAACTTGGAGACGAAACGATGTAACGGAAAACAGTAATAGTAGCTTGGTGAACAACATGAACCTGTATAACAGAAAAAGAGTGATAGTAACTTGGAGACGAAACGATGTAACGGAAAACAGTAATAGTAGCTTGGTGAACAACATGAACCTGTATAACAGAAAAAGAGTGATAGTAACTTGGAGACGAAACGATGTAACGGAAAACAGTAATAGTAGCTTGGTGAACAACATGAACCTGTATAACAGAAAAAGAGTGATAGTAACTTGGAGACGAAACGATGTAACGGAGTAAAAGAAAGAAACATTTTAGAACAGATGAACCAGTACAACGATATGCTGTGTCTACTGAGGGGAATGAAACCCCTGATATTACATAGTCATACCGGATTATATGCTGTGTCTACTGAGGGGAATGAAACCCCTGATTTTACATAGTCATACCGGATTATATGCTGTGTCTACTGAGGGGATTGAAATCCCTGATATTACATAGTCATACCGGATTATATGCTGTGTCTACTGAGGGGAATGAAACCCCTGATATTACATAGTCATACCGGATTATGTGCTGTGTCTACTGAGACGGGGAATGAAACCCTGATATTACATAGTCATACCGGATTATATGCTGTGTCTACTGAGGGATTGAAATCCCTGATATTACATAGTCATACCGGATTATATGCTGTGTCTACTGAGGGAATGAAACCCTGATATTACATAGTCATACCGGATTATATGCTGTGTCTACTGAGGGGAATGAAACCCCTGATATTACATAGTCATACCGGATTATATGCTGTGTCTACTGAGGGGAATGAAACCCCTGATATTACATAGTCATACCGGATTATATGCTGTGTCTACTGAGGGGAATGAAACCCCTGATTTTACATAGTCATACCGGATTATATGCTGTGTCTACTGAGGGGAATGAAACCCCTGATTTTACATAGTCATACCGGATTATATGCTGTGTCTACTGAGGGGAATGAAATCCCTGATATTACATAGTCATACCGGATTATATGCTGTGTCTACTGAGGGGAATGAAACCCCTGATATTACATAGTCATACCGGATTATATGCTGTGTCTACTGAGGGGAATGAAACCCCTGATATTACATAGTCATACCGGATTATATGCTGTGTCTATTGAGGGGAATGAAACCCCTGATTTTACATAGTCATACCGGATTATATGCTGTGTCTACTGAGGGAAATGAAACCCCTGATTTTACATAGTCATACCGATTATATGATGTGTCTACTGAGGGGAATGAAACCCCTGATTTTACATAGTCATACCGGATTATATGCTGTGTCTACTGAGGGGAATGAAACCCCTGATTTAAGCGTTGTAAATCCAAAGGCTTACCGCTGTTCCACTAAGGAATAACAGAAGAGTAAGAGGAGCAGGTGGAACATTGAAACTGAAGGAGACAAACAGGAGAAACGAGTTTATTGGAATCTTGGAATAAACTTCGACTGAACCACCGAAGATAAACGAAAATAAACTACAGTTAATTAAGTAACAATTCCCTAAACAAAAGTAAAGCAGACCAAGTGGAACATGAGGTTGAAAAAAGTTCGGTAACTTACACTACACTTTTGAAAACAAAAAGGATGAATAGATACAAATTCATATAGTACGTTATAGAGAAGTTTAGTACAAGATATCTGGATATCATAAATAACACTCGTTATCTTATATATGTTTTTTACTCTTTGAGATTAAACGATCGACACCACTTTATATTAATTTGTGTTTGTGAATTTATTTCTTCGCAAACTCTTCAACAGATTGAATTTAGGAGAACCACATTTGGTAGGTAGATTCAGAGTGGCTTGAGGATGTCTTTCACTATATGGCGTAGAGCGATACCTTTATTTATGATTTTTATGTTGTATCGGGGGCGCTAAAAAATAGGCATAGGTTTGTGGGATTGCTGAACACAAATTTGGGATGCGATTTGTATTCCTGTTTCTTTCCTTGGGATCCTGGGGCGCCATTTTAAAAAAAAAAACTGTGTTGTTATCCCAATCACAAGTTAGCCTGACCAGACTTAGCCTTACACACTCCAAGTATCACAAGCATATATCTTAACGGTTTTTCTTTTTGTGTACCAAGTCCTCTGGAATAGCTATAGAAGAAACTGGGATTAATGGAGAAGCTTGACCAATACATTGGAATCTCTGTAAATTGTGATGGGTTCTTTGGGCATTTCAGCGAAGCAGGTAAAATGCTTACTATTATAAAGCTTCTTTATATTTTAGCCACTTTGTGTAAAATTTTGAACATTCGTTTTTCCTAAATAATAATAATTAATAATAACAATAATGCCAAAATGTTAACATCAATATATTTTTTCTGCAGAATTTTTGAAGCTAAATTTAGTGAGCGAAGAAACTCGGTCAAGTTAAACACTTTTAAAACACCGAAAGAGTTAGGGTATTGTTTCAAATATCGAGTATTTTTTCTTAAATTTTCCAGACGTACGAACAAAGTGACATCTAGCGTGAGCTTGAGACTCTTGGACATTCTTCGTCATTTTTTTTTCTCCCATTTTAACCTAAATACAAGATCAAAAGCATTGTTGAAAGAAAATAAAAAAGAACATATAAGTAATTATTAAATAATCAAATCTAGAAAAAAAAAGAATTTGTTTGACAAAAATAAAAATAAAGTAAACTGTTATTAATTACTTGAAGAAACTTTGTGGTTGGTTGGAAGATGATGCGGTGTTCAGGGCTCTTTAGTTTTCGTGACAAAGACTTTCATGTCGGTAACGTCATATCGGTCGGAAGGACTAAGCTGCTTGGAAACAAGTAAGTCAGTGAAACCTTCACAACAAGATCTAAGATGTACACAAAATCGATCACCGAGTTTACAGACTACTTATCCAATACATAGCTTGCGACATCTCATACACTAGAGGCCCAGCACCATGACCAGATGATTAGGACGCTTTCTCGTAATCTGAGGGTCGCGGGATTCGAATCCTCGTCACACCAAACATGCTCGCCCTTTCAGCCGTGGGGGCGTTATAATGTGACGGTCAATCCCACTATTCGTTGGTAAAAGAGTAGCTGAAGAGTTGGCGGTGAGTGGTGATGACTAGCTGCCTTCCCTCTAGTCTTACGCTGCTAAATTAGGGACGGCTAGCACAGATAGCCCTCGACTAGCTTTGTGCGAAATTCAAAAACAAACAAAGACTAGCGTCGGTTCGAGCACCAGTGCAAGTGTTCACGTTGCTTCAAACCTCCTGCCCTCAGGGTAACCATTGGGTCAAGGTCTAGGTTCTCAGAGCACAAAATTAACGTTTAGAAATGACGTTCTTTATGTCTTAGGGATTCAAAGAATGGTACTCTCGGTAAATGAGAGAAGTTGTCAGCGTCAGTGATTTTGTAGTGTGTTGTGACTGTAAGTGAGCATCCATATCTACGGATAGTGTTGTAAAACTTGTATTTAATTTATTTAATGACTGGGTGAACATTTTCGGTAACTTAATGAATTGTTCTAAAAGTCGTGGGTTCGAATCCCTGTCGCTCCAAAGATGCTCACACTTTCAGCCGTGGGGGTGTTATAATGTGACGGTCAATCTTATTATTCGTTGGTAAAAGAGTAGCCTAAGAGCTGGCGGTGGGTGGTAATGACTAGTTGCCTTCCTTCTAGCTTTACACTGGTATATTAGGGACTGCTTGCGCAGATAGTTCTCATGTAGCTTTGCGCGAAATAAAGAAAAACAACCAACCAAAAGAGACTCACAATTAAAATGGGTATGTAACTTTGTATTGTTTTGTTTTCAAGTAGGTTGTCATAGTGAGTTGGCCAGGTAGATCTTTTTCAGCAATGATATGAGTTTAAGACGAATAAACGTTATTAAAAAAGTAAACTTTTCTAAAGTGAGGTTATATTAAGACTGTTGTATCACAGAATTCATAGGAAATGTTGACCAGCTAGACTGTGGATAAAAAGCTTGGATAAACTGAACTGTGTATAATATATGTCGATTAACTGGGTAGTGGACAGTGACGTCATACAGCTAAATGATTTTTCTTTGCTATTAGTTGTGAATTAATAATAATAATAACAAACAACAAGTGGGATTTTTTGTTTTACTTTTCATATTGTCAGATATACAATGTTAATTTGATTAATTTATTGGTTTCCAATAATGGCAGTTTGGATCATTAAAACAGTGTATGGATAGCATTTGGTAGGGGCCTGGCATGGCCAAGCGTGTTAAGGCGTGCGACTCGTAATCCGAGGGTGGCGGGTTCGCATCCCCGTCGCGCCAAACATGCTCGCCCTTTCAGCCGTGGGGGCGTTATAATGTGACTGTCAATCCAACTATTTGTTGGTAAAAGAGTAGCCCAAGAGTTGGCGGTGGGTGGTGATGACTAGCTGCCTTCCCTCTAGCCTTACACTGCTAAATTAGGGACGGCTAGCACAGATAGCCCTAGAGTAGCTTTGTGCGAAATTCAAAAAAACAAACAAAACATTTGGTAGATTCGTTCTCTAATGGGCACGACGCCACTAGTTATGGACAACAAATTGGGGTCAGCCAGATAGTGGTTATGAATATTAGTTAACAAACTTTGGTGATTACAGTTCTGATATATGATCAATAATTTATTGTCAGATTTATATCGTATTGTAGGCCGTCACTAACAATGGTGGATTTTTGTTTGTGGTCAATAATGGCGAGGTTCTTGACAGTCAACATTGTGGACGTTTGAACAAGAAAGTAATTCATTGATTAGCTTGACCACGTTGTCCATGTTGAATCTTTGAAATATAAATACTGATCATCAGATGCGCCATATTTGAGGATGTTAGATGCATGGATATTGCTGATCTGAGCGTTATTATTAACAGTACTTATTACCAGAACTGACAGATTAAACAGATAGTGACTGAATGTGCTCTGATTAAATGAGGTGAGATTTACATAATTAGATCAAAAGCGTCTAAATATTTCTATTGTTGTTGACTGCAATAACCTAATAGAACAGAAAGTCTTTTAGAAATAAGTGTTTTAAAGTGAGAAATGTTATTTTGAAATATAATCATGTTAACTGAGGCCACTACATTTATGAATCTATTTAGTTAAAAAAATATTCACTTTCATGCTGGTTTGTCGGAGTTATTTTATGATTTATTTACTGTTTTTCACATGTAACTAGACACATTGACCTATATTTCAACGATAATGGAGTAAACACAATACTTCCAAGCTATTTGTCTTGTATTTAAGACTTCATGAGTTTTTGTTATACGTTTGTTAGATGTTTATTAGATAGTAAAAGACGATGTAAAAAATAAATTGCGCGATAACCCATACGGACTTTATAATGAATCGTCCTTACAACGAATAATTGTTATAAGGTTTTGCGTATCATAGTTATGGTATATTAAGGAAGAAGCTATTACTCACTCACTCGATCTTCGCAAGAAAGATAGGTTCGCTGACCTAACATATGAAGGACACGAGCAGAGATTTGTTGCAGATGTAATAAAAGGAACAATGGAGGTGTTTAAATCAAAACGTCTTATTTATTGAAGGAAAGAAACTGAATTATTACACAAGTAATTGTCAAAGTAGAACTTCTGCGGACAAAGGAAATAAAAGATGGGGATGTAAACGCTACTGTGACACGTGCAGTCAGCAGGATTACAAAATAGTAAACGTTACTGTTGCACGTGCAGTCAGCAGGTATACAAAATAGTAAACGTTACTGTTGCACGTGCAGTCAGCAGGTATACAAAATAGCGAACAAAAATAATAGCGAGTCTTGAGTCCTTCTCAGTAAGAAGGAACTGTTTTCTTCAAAAGTTAAAGCAAATCCGATTTGAACGTGCCTTTGTGTATTATAATACACGTTTCTTGTAGCTGACCACAGCAATGATACAGTGCAAATTGATCAATTTCTCGATCGTCAAGCTACAACAACTGACATTTCTGACAGAATTTAACACGTGACTAAAGTCGGATTAGTATGTTGAAAGTCCGAAGTTTAAAAACAGTAACAACAATGACTTGTAGATAAGAAATGTATATAATAGTTGTTATAACTAAAAACAAGCCTACACAAAAATAAAATTAAAAAATGCTGCACCAATTGAAAGGATCCGAGGGTACAAGCTATAATGTGGAATATAAAATGTACCCTAGGTTTTGGAGGTGAATGTTAAAGAAGGACCCACATTGCAGTGGGGACACACAGTCTATCAGTCTTAACCTCCATTCGTCAGTCTCACACAAAGATATAAAATAAAGAAATAGCAATAGAAATAAAAATAAAATAATAGATATAGAAATAGAAATTAGGAGAGCTAGATGTGGGTGCTCAAGCCCGCAACGTTCCACACCTGTATCACCTTTCAGTGCCTGCAGACAGTTGTGGGAAGGTGACAGGTCTCCAAAGTAAAGAAGAAGAAGGAAACAAAGTTTCTGAAAAATAAAAATAAGGTATTTTGTGGGTAAGTAAGTTAAATAAACTTACCTCTTCCATTTTGGTAGCGAGACACTAATTGGTAGCTCAGTGAAAGAACTATCTAGTATAAAGGGTCACATCCAGTTATCTAAATTAACTAATATAACTTCCAGCCACCATCTACTATAACTATCATGCTCTAAACAAGCCTTTATATGCGGTAAGGTGTATATCCACACACACACACACATATATATATATATATAAAGTATTGGCAAGTTGTTAAATAACCTTATTCACAATTTAAAATAGTTATCAGACATTTCTTGTAAAAGTTCTTTAATTTTTATTTCTATATATTTGTTTAATACATTATTATGTTTGTTATACAATAGTTTAATAATTTTAGTTAAGGTTTCTTTATTAAATCCATTAACTATTAATTTTTGTATCAGTATTTCAACGTTACTGACAAAATATTGTAATTTATTACAAATTTTACAATATCTGAATAACTGCGTAGTTTTATGTTTATAACAGAAGGGTATGATACATTACTATTGAAAGAAGGTAAACCATAAATTGGAAAGGTAAAATATATTCATTGATATCCTTATTAATTATTTTAATTTCTAAATCTAAATAATGTGCTTCCGTATTAGATATAGAAGTACTTTTAATTTTTAATTCTACTGGATAAATAGTGTTAATAACATTATTTATTTCAGAGTTATTTTTACTAATTAAATCATTTATATGTATGTCTGTAAATTCATGTAAAAATATCTGAATTTGTGCAATTTTCGATAAATCTATTCCCATAATAGTAAAAATACAAATTTGCTGTACAAGTAGAATATTTAGCGTTCATTAGAACACGTATTACTTGTTTAAAAATAGTTAGCGTTCATTAGAACACGTATTACTTGTTTAAAAACCTTGTTATTGAAAAATATATAATTGTCGTAAATACAGAAACTTAATATATCTTACATGTTTTTGAAGCTACATTTTCTTTCTTCCAGTTTTTATGAAAGGATAACAGAACTGTTATATTAATGAATTTATAAAAAATTAATATTTTAATGAAGTTGTGATGCACAATGTGGTGAACTAAAATATGTGAATATTATTTATTTGTTCACAATTTCTTAGACATGTTAAAATGGGTTGATTATTTTTTATTATTCAAAAATTATGTTTTCTATTATTAACACATATGTTTTTTTTATATTACCTAGTAAAATATTAAATAATTTGTTTAATAATTATTCTTATTGAATTAGAAATAGATCTAAATTTAATTGGATATTTATAGAGTTTGGGAATTGCATAAAGAAAATGTAAATCCACATAAACATTTCGTTTAGTATAGAGTTTATTATAAGCGTTAATGAAATTACTAATTTTGTTTTGATTTTTTGAATTTCGCACAAAGCTACTCGAGGGCTATCTGTGCTAGCCGTCCCTAATTTAGCAGTGTAAGACTAGAGGGAAGGCAGCTAGTCATCACCACCCACCGCCAACTCTTGGGCTACTCTTTTACCAACAAATAGTGGGATTGACCGTCACATTATACACCCCCACGGCTGAAAGGGCGAGCATGTTTGGCGTGACGGGGATGCGAACCTGCGACCCTCAGATTACGAGTCGCACGCCTTAACACACTTGGCTATGCCGGGCCAAAATTACTACTTAGTGTACCTTTAGATTGGTTAATAAGTTTAAATGTTTGTGTACTATTGATTTCTTTTATCATAAGTAATGCATAAAACTTTTTATAAATAATACCAGTATTACAGTTAGCCTTATCAATGGGAACTATAACATATTTTATTGTAATT
Source organism: Tachypleus tridentatus (assembly GCF_004210375.1). Taxonomy (NCBI): domain Eukaryota; kingdom Metazoa; phylum Arthropoda; class Merostomata; order Xiphosura; family Limulidae; genus Tachypleus; species Tachypleus tridentatus. Next base: position 9,937,948 of record NC_134837.1, read on the forward strand.
TTGAATTTTATTTTTTAACTGATAAAACGATAAATCTGTATATCTGTATGGTATTTCTTCAATTTTATAGAGGATAATTTAATTTTTATATTTTTAAGTACATAAAACTTCCATTCCAGAAACTATTTAGGTGGATAAGATGTAATACAGTTAAGTTTTAAAATATATTCATCAACATTGTGTCTAATAGATTTTATAACATTTTTCTTATTACATTTTGTGGTTATTCTGCATTTATATTAACTTTTGAGTATTTCATGTGATATTTTAACTTTTTCTAAAGTTACCAGTAACAATATATTTATGAAAAATGTCAATAAATCAACTATGTTTACACTCAAAAGGGAAGTTATTATCTTCATCTACCTATAACTTGGTTAAAAAACTTGTACAATATATAGTAATGGACCAATTAGAACTTCGTATTTATAACTGACTGTAGACTTTAAGCTTTTCAGTGAAAAATATTGTTATAGATTGATGAATTATTTTAGAAATCTGCAAGTCAATGAATAATTTATGCCTAAAATTAATTACCATAGATCTGATTTGCAATTTCTCTTTTTCAAAACTTGATCAATCATTGACTTTTAATCGATATTTCATAACACCTGTAAGTATGATCGTTTCAAAAATTAAAATTTTTTATTACATTAATTAATATTCTTAATTTGGGAAGCTTAAGTTGATACATCTTTTTAAAAAATAATTTACCTACACTAATACTAGAATAAAAATATTGTCCAAATTACTTCAAAAATTTTGAAAATCAATCCATTATAATTTGTTATATTCTTTCCCTCTAGTTTTCTTATTTTTATCAGAAGGTTATATATAAAGACAAAAAATAACAATACAGTTGTCATTACTGAAACTCTAAAGCATTAGAGTTATTAAACTCTTGGTTTACTCCATAACAATATTATGTTCTTAGTTTCAAAATGTAGAAATTCTCTAGTTGAAATCTGAGTGTCTTCGTTAACAGTTTATAATATAGTTATCTTTATAGAGGTAAAAGGGAGAATTCTAAAATGTTCTAATTTTATGAAACTCATTAACTTGTTTTTAACTTGAGATCAATGAAAATTTATATGTATATGCGATGGATTTGAAGTTTGATCCACATATTTCATATTACATTTAGGACATGTTAATAGATGAAGTTTGATCCACATATTCCATATTACATTTAGGTCATGTTAATAGATGATGTTTGATCCACATATTCCATATTACATTTAGGACATGTTAACAGATGAAGTTTGATCCACATATTCCATATTACATTTAGGTCATGTTAATAGATGAAGTTTGATCCACATATTCCATATTACATTTAGGTCATGTTAATAGATGAAGTTTGATCCACATATTCCATATTACATTTAGGACATGTTAATAGATGAAGTTTGATCCACATATTCCATATTACATTTAGGTCATGTTAATAGATGAAGTTTGATCCACATATTCCATATTACATTTAGGACATGTTAATAGATGAAGTTTGATCCACATATTCCATATTACATTTAGGACATGTTAATAGATGAAGTTTGATCCACATATTCCATATTACATTTAGGACATGTTAACAGATGAAGTTTGATCCACATATTCCATATTACATTTAGGTCATGTTAATAGATGAAGTTTGATCCACATATTCCATATTACATTTAGGACATGTTAATAGATGAAGTTTGATCCACATATTCCATATTACATTTAGGACATGTTAATAGATGAAGTTTGATCCACATATTCCACATTACATTTAGGACATGTTAATAGATAAATTACATTTTGTATTTTACAAAATAAATGTGTGTAAGTTATAGAGTAAAAAGTATTTAGAACAGGACATGTTAGACATCTTTTGTTATCACATTTTATAACATAAGCAGCAATATCTATAATCAGCTCACTGGGCTAAATTATAGTTTCACAATATGTCATTAGTTAAGGCTATCAAATTCAATTTCATAAAGATTGAACAATGCAATGGAAAGTGCGACATATTAATATTCTCTTAAATATATATATATGTAGCGTCATGGAAAGTAAGGTTTATAGAATTTACAAATACACGGCTATAAATCTCTTTATTTTAACTTTTGCTCCAGTGAAAGCAATAAGTATTCCGTTTCTGTCATGTTGTATTTATCATATGCGTTGGTTTATTGAATTCAAAGGCTCTGCAGGCGCCAGTATCTTTATAGGCAGTAAAACCAAAAATTCTGAACTAAATTGTTTTGTTACAACGTTAAACCAGCGAAAAGAAATGTTGCAGATTATGTTTATACATCAGTTTTGGTTGAACCTGCAGAGAAAAAATGTATTTGTTTTTAGTTTCAGTCCACTGGGCTTAACAAATAATAATTAATAGTATCCTTATACAATTAAAAAAAACACGGGAATAATAGAGTTAAAATTTTATTACGAATAGTTTAACTAACTGTATTGTAATAACAGACCAGGAAGAATAATTCCTCATGTCAATAGTGTTCTAAAGCAATTAAAACAGCATGTATGGATTTTGACAAAATAGACAATTATTTAAAGCTCTGGATACAACTGTGATAACTAACAGTGTAACATAAGTATAATTATCACAGACTGTATTGTGATAACACAACAGGAACAATAATTTGTCTTATCAATAGTGTTATAAAGTAAATGAACTAACCTGTGTGGACTTCGATGGAAAAGAGATAATTATTTAAATCTCTGAATACAACTGTGATAACTTACAGTGTAACAAGCATTTCTATATACGTTTGACTTATCTTAATATGTTATTAACAAAGAAGTTAACCTGAAGATGAACTAAAAAGGTCTAAACGTTGTTCTCTGCTTATCAGTAAAATGTGTTAACACCCATACCAGCCGTTCTGAGATACATTTTTATTCAAGTGGGTTTCTCGTCATCAAGAATTCCAAGGAATGTCTAATCAAAGCAAAATAAAGAACATTCTTTTGCACAATTAATGAATTTGATCAACAACACAACATGAATATTAGTTATGAACATTTTCTTCATGTTGTTCTCGGTTGGAAATTGTCTTCCAAAAACAAACTAAAGAAAATGTAATAATTTATCACTAATTCCTTTTGCCCGCACTTCATCTCTACCATTGATAAAAATTGAGGAAGAAAGGAAGACTGTACATCTCCCACAGTATACATTCTATCTACTCATCATGCAGCTACTCAAAGTATCAGGAAGGTTTGTTGTGTTATTAAACTATTTATCTGCTGCATACCCCTCAATACTGAAACCTGAACTTCAATCCTTATCAAATCTAAGGCTGAGCAACAGATGGGGGAGAAGAAGGGGGTACATAAGGAGCAACAGATGGGGGAAGAAGGGGGTACATAAGGAGCAACAGATGGGGAGAAGAAGGGTACATCAGGAGCAACAGATGGGGAGAAGAAGGGGGTACATCAGGAGCAACAGATGGGGAGAAGAAGGGGGTACATCAGGAGTAACAGATGGGGAGAAGAAGGGCACATCAGAAGCAACAGATGGGGAGAAGAAGGGAAGCACATCAGGAGCAACAGATGGGGAAAGAAGGCACATATAAGGAGCCACAGATGGGGAGAAGAAGGGGCACATCAGGAGCAACAGATGGGGAGAAGAAGGAGGCACATCAGAGCAACAGATGGGGAAAGAAGGGGTACATCAGGAGCAACAGGTGGAGGAGAAAAAGGGGGTACATCAGGAGCAACAGATGGGGAGAAGAAGAGGGTACATCAGGAGCAACAGATGGGGAAAGAAGGGGTACATCAGGAGCAACAGGTGGAGGAGAAAAAGGGGGTACATCAGGAGCAACAGATGGAAGAGAAGAAGGGGTACATCAGGAGCAACAGGTGGAAGAGAAGAAGGAGGTACATCAGGAATGAAAGGTTTAACTCGGGAAGGAAATGACATAAATAGAAATCTTATGTGGTATCTCTCTTTACCAAATGTGATTGTCCTCCCATGCTGGTAAATAATAAAAGCCATCTGTTCTTCCTTTACTTAAATTAATAGCTTTGGTGCAATAATTCTCATGTAGAGACTATTGAGAGAAATGTGCCCTCTGGTGTGTGGGGAAAGTCATATATACAACAGAGTGCGAATAATTGTTTTTGTATTTTGATCCACTCACGACCTACTACCAACCATCCATGAGAAGGGAGCGCCTGTCACTCTTATAATGCATCCACAAATTACAGTACATGGAAAATTTTGTGGTTTAGCACGGATTTCGAACCACACTCATCAGGTCCAAAATCTTGTGCTCCACCTAAAGGCTAATTCGAGCTCGAGAATTTATAAAACAGAAGACTGTGGCGAAAGCTAATTAATAAACTTGTTCATATCTGGAAATAGGAAGTTTCATATGCAAAATAATTCACTTGTATTCTTGTTTATTGTTTACGAGTTTGTAACTAGTCTTATAGAGAGAACCTGTAATAGAGTTTATATGAAGTAATACACATTACGTTATCCTAATGGATAGTTTTGTGCTTAATTACAAACAAACACACAAATTGTTCACCACGGAGAATAAAACACTTCATTTTTGAAACTTATCAAACTTATGATTATGTTTTTATTATAACGTGCTAAACTACTCAAAGGGCTATCCGTATGATATCAATCACGTGGCACGAAATTTAGCATGTCAGTTCGGAAACTCGACACGAATCAACTGACCAATAAAAATAAACGGGAGGTTCTAGCGACTAAATGAACTTTACAAATAATGCAACTCTCTAGTAACTGTAACTTAGAAACTTAGTTATCAAAACCAAACATTCAGCCAGCTTGACTATCCTTGGCATTTTTAATCACAACGACCAATTATCAACAGAGATATAGCATCCTATAGCAGAGTTTTAAATATTTTTGAACTGGTGCCTCCAAAGAGAAACTACCATACGTTTCAAAATAACATTTTTCACGTAGTCAGTTTGAGTAGAAACGAGTTTTGATCACATATAATAGAATTAAATTTGCCATCAAAGAAGTGTGACATTTCGAATTTATACTAAAACCCGCCAAACCACGAACTAAATCCATCTTTAAAAATCTCGTAGTATGAGCAAAAGCATACCTGATTCTCTGAATCCAGTATAAAGGATTCTGAAAATGCCATCCAAAGCTTGTGATTGGGCAAAGTATCGAACGTGCAAGATGTTCTTTTCTGACCGCTGCGGTTCTGTTGCCGTTCCACAAAATCTGTCAAGCCTGTCGTCCACGCTGAGGCTATCACCGTAAATGTCGATGTAGTTAAGGTCACAGTTGTTTGGATGAGCAAGTTGATATTTTTGGAAGGTCAGATACATCTACAAGGAAAGAAATAAAAGAAGGTGAAACTGTTTTCTTTTCCAGAGGACAGGTTGTCATAGTGACAAATGTACCTCATATCACAACTAAAGTTCTGTTCTATCAAGAATATTGTCATCCTCTACCAGCAGATATAAAACAATATTATATCAACTTTTACTATAAGGCAGTTGTGACCTGACGGATCTTTCAATGATTGATTTGATTTGTTTTGAATTTCCCACAAAGCTACACGAGAGCTATCTGCGTTAACCATCCATAATTTAGCAGTATAAGACTAGAGGGAAGGCGGCTAGTCATCACCACCCATGGCCAACTCTTGGACTACTCTTTTACCAACGAAAATAGGGATTGACCGTAACGTTACAACGTCTTTACGGCTGAAAAAACGAGCATGTTTGGTGAAACGGAGATTCAAACCCTCGACCCTCGGATTACGAGTCGAGTGCCTTAACCACCTGGCCATGCCGGGCCATCTTTCAAAGAAGACTCGCATTAAGGCAATTATGATTTCAAGGAGCACGTGACTAGCAAACTCACCGACACTCAAACCTCCAGTTATATTACTATAACAGATTTTAAAAAAACTTAGAAATAATTCTCGTTCACGAAGTGTAGTTTCACCTTTCTTTGGGTTCCAAGAATTGAATAATACCTTAATACGGTAAGGATTTGGGAAATATTCGTCAAACCTGCAGCTGGTAGGAATAAACAATAATGCACATCGGCTATAGATATTCGTTTAAAATTACTGTAGGCTGGATCAAATGTTATAGTAATACAGAAATAATTGGAGATATTTATTTAAGATACGGCAAGCTGAAGAAAACACTTTCATACAACGGTAATGATTGTGGTTATAAATCTACAATTCGTCAGGTTGACTACACAATAGACAAGTCTGAGGACATATCGCAACATGTCAGTCGTTGAGGACGTAGGTATAAACTGAGGCAAATTGGATTGAACTATCCAATAGGATAAGAGTTAGAATGAGGCAGACTGCAGCAAATTATATCATGACATTGGGATTATGGATCTACACTGTAGAAGGTTGGACTAAACAATACCGTAGTACAGAAAGTATTGAAGCAGCTTTTTTATATTATAACCAACAGGTATAACATTATTAAACTTTAATATTACTAATTTACTGTCAAGAAATCAATAGTTATATGGATAAGTTGACCAATCCAATAAAGTGTGACAAATTTCCTTTGAATCAATAATAAAGACATTCTTTAGATTATCTGGTTTAATGAATCCTTCTTAAGCCAATAAGAATATTGTTCTTTATTTCACATCGTTTAGTAAACTTTTAAAAATTAATACAAAATCAGCGCTATATATCACCTAACTCAATAAATCTTTGAACCAATAAAGAAAAACGTCTTGTTATATTACCCAGTTAAATCAACTTATATTTGAGCCAATAAGGAATTAGCCTTATACATTATTCACTTTAACAAACTTGTCTGAACCAATAAGAAAACAGCTATATACATTACTTATTTAATTAAATATTTCTTCTTGAACTAGTAAGAAACAGTTTTTTAAACTGTGGTTTTAGTGTATCAATGTTCTGAAATACGAGTTGTGTTTTGTATAAATTCAAAAGAGAAAATATATCTGTAGAATCTCTATCATTATAATGATATATATTTAGAAAAAAACAATCAAACTAATCGGAAATGAAATCAACAGTTACGACACGTGTTTAGCTAATTAAACTGTTTACTCATACAATTAAGACTGATTCAAACGACGTACATTAGATTGCTCAGTTACCATTAAAAATAATGACATCATTGTAGGCCAAGTGTTTAATTATTATCATCAGTAGCCATAACAACATGCCTTAAGTGTTTACCTATTCTATTATCACTGATCAAAACAACATACGTCAAATGTTTTTATATGTATCACTAACACTGATCACGACATTGAATGTGATGGTGCTTACCTATGTATTAGTAATCTAATAAATTTTAAAATAAGCATTTGCTGCTTTCAATATTTAATTACCTAACATGCATGTACAACTGAATATATCGGATGTACAAATGATGAGAATCCTTTATATTAATCAAGTATGGATATTGTTACGTATTGTAATTAATCTCAGGCAAGTATCGATTTATTATGTTACGTGCGTTCCGTATTACGATTTCAAACAGCCGGAAATTTTAATTTAGAAGTTAATTAAATGTTAATATATGTCATATTTATGATATTTGCCAACACGATTGATATGAAATTTTCTTTCTTAACACAAATGTATTTTGACGTACAATCAACTATACAATCTATACCAACGGTTGTTACAAATACTTATTATAAATATTAATGTATTTATAAGAGTTTTACAAACTTACAAACTATACTAAGTCTTCTGGTCTAGAGCTGGATATTTTATCGACGATCCAGGTTCAAATTAGTTCTGAGTTGATATTGTTACATTTCGCTTAAGTTTGCATTGTCTTTTCTTGGCTGGTCTCATACCGCTTAAAGGCTTACTTTTCACTAGCGAAGATATTTAATGTCCTTGTAAAATACCAACGTCCGAAGTTAATTCACTGAAGTTGAATGCTTTTTAATGTTCAAAATTCTGCAGTTTTTAATTAACAGGTGTTAACTGAGGCTAATATATATAGTGTACTGACTGAAGCTAGCCAAAAAATATTCTATTACTGTCTCTCAGCTAGCTTTTATACCACTCACGCGAGATTCTCGAACGTTCAACAATGTTCGAAGACACGTTAGTGTTTTCGTAGACCACATATTGTTGATTCTTGCTCTCGATAATCCTTTACAAATTTAGAGAACAGGCGTGACTTGTTCAGCAATATACGTCACATGCATTAAATTGAAATAAACATAGGTATTAAAATAAATGTATAAGACTAAATCCGTTGAAGTAGATTTCAACGACCGAGGTATAATGTAAAGAGACGTTTACATTCCTGTTTGGATACTTTGTGATGAAGATTCCAACTTAGATACACCTTAATCACTCAGATGGAATGTAAACAAACGTTTAGCATCGAGTTCAGATAGATGTAAATACATCAGATAGAATGTAAAGTAACGTTTACTACTCAGTTTAGATACATCTCAATGACTAAAATTCAATCTAAAGAAAATTTTAGCTTCTAGCTTAGAACCATGTAAGTGACTTAGGTACAATTTAGAGAAACACTTACCTTCCATTTTGGATACACTTCAATAATCCACGTACAGTCCAAAGAAACATTCCAATTTAAAGAATAGTTGAACATTTTTGGAGTTATGTCTTGATTACTGATGAACCCATCTGATCCATTCTTGTAGAAAATGCACTCTGTGAGATTAAAAAAATATATAATTTAATAAAACGCCCAAGACAATTTTGAAAACATATATTTTATTTCAGGATCTTTCTACATCCAATTCATCTAAATTATTCCAAAACATTTTTATAACTATACATTGTTTTCGTCTCCATATTCGAACTAGTTGCTTTTTTTTATTATTTTCTTTCCTGTAATAACATTCCTATAAACTAAATATATTAATTTTTTTTTACTAAAGTTTGTTGGAAAACAATCCATGCATCATTTCTTATCATTTGATATATTTTACTTTGATAAATTTCTTAGGATTCCGGTGCATTCCAAACACATTTTCTTTCAAGTCGAAGATTTATAAATAGGATCGATTGAGGCTTTTTTGAACAAATTGTACGACATACTTACAAAGAAATATCACCTGACGTCAAGAGAAATACAAGATTTAATATTACAAACTTGTCCAACAACAACAACAAAAAAGTCACCACTCACCTTAGAATGAGTTAAGTAATTAATGAATACATCTACGTTTTTTATTTGTATTTACTTATGAAAATAAATACCTATATGTTACGAAGATAGAAGGACGAATTTGAAGTTGTCACTTAAATACAGCAAAGTCAATCCATAGAAATATAATTGAAATCTTATATTTTCCGCTAAATGGCAAGGTAAGAGATAGATAACAGAAGCTGAGAAAAAAACAAAACAAGAGAAAACTAACTGTATAATTTCAGTTTGGTACATGACCAGTGTAAGAGAATTAAACAATGTTCCTTCGAATGTTCTCGCTCTGAATTTTAGAGAATCTCTTCAGCAGAATTTCCTTGATGCATTTCACAAAATCGTGATATACTTTATTTACTGAGAACATGTGTTAGATTAGATGTTAGGCTTAGCTCTAGCTCTTCTAATGTGATTGTGATTAAAGCTCTCACTAGAGTAAAACTTCTGTTGCATATTTTTCATACAAATTCTTAAATGCATGAGGTAAACACGTTTCGTTAAGACGTTATTTTATTGTATCAGTTCTTAAAATGCTTATAACGCTTGACTGTGTGAGTTTTTATAAGTTAGATGCAACACTTCACTTTGTGACGTTTCACCAGACAGGTATAACACTTGAATGGGTGAAGCATTGAAAACAGGTACAACACTTAATTATGTGAAACGTTACAAACCATATACAGTACATGACTGTGTGAAGCATTACAAACCAGCTAGGACACTTGACTATGTGAAGCATTACAAACCAGCTAGGACACTCGACTGTGTGAAGCATTACAAACCAACTAGGACACTCGACTATGTGAAGCATTACAAATCAGCTAGGACACTCGACTATGTGAAGTATTACAAACCAGCTAGGACACTCGACTATGTGAAGCATTACAAACCAGCTAGGACACTCGACTATGTGAAACATTACAAACCAGCTATGACACTTGACTATGTGAAGCATTACAAACCAGCTAGGACACTCGACTATGTGAAGCATTACAAACCAGCTAGGACACTTGACTTTGTGAAGCATTACAAACCAGCTAGGACACTCAACTATGTGAAGCATTACAAACCAGCTAGGACACTCGACTATGTGAAGCATTACAAACCAGCTAGGACACTTGACTATGTGAAGCATTACAACTGAGATCAACAGATCGCTGTGTTAAACATTACAAATTAGACAAAACACGTGACTGTGTGAACCATTAGAAACCAGGTACATTATTTGGTTGTGTGAATCTTTATAAACTAGAAAAATAAGTTTGGATCCTCTATAATATGTGAAAACATACTAACTCGCTACTACCGAGACTATAAAGATAATTTTTGTTTGTTTGCTTCTGAATTTTACGTAAACTTACACGAGAGCTATCTGCGCTAGCCCTCTCTAATTTAGCAGTGTAACACTAGAGGGAAGGCAACTAGTCATCACCATCCATCGCCAACTCTTGGGCTACTCTTTTACCATGAATAGTGGGATTGACCGACACATTATAACGCCCCCATGGCTGAAAGGGCAAACATGTTTTGTGTGACGGAGATTTAAACTCGAGACCCCGAGATTATGAGTCGAGCTTTCTTACCACTTGGCCATGCTGGGCCTTAAAGATAAATTAAATCTCTTTTTGTTTCTTTTGTTTAGTATGATATTATCTGTATTAATATTTTCAAACTTTAAGTAAGTTATTTTTTCTCTTATTCTTTTTGTATGGGGAAATGTCGAGATATATTTTAGTTGGTAGAAAACACCAGATAAAACATTGTTATTGTAATGTATCAGTGGATATAAAAACAATACTACATCTATAAGAGCATTTAGTAAGATTATATGGAATATCATAAACAGACATATTAATCTTGCAACAATCTTGTTAAGAAACTAAACTCATTTCCGAAGCGTAACTTACCTTCTACAGGTGGTCGGTGAAAATCTGTAAAAGAAAGTCATTTGGAAAGTTATTGAAATGGTAAAATATCTTTAGGTCACTCAAAACTACGATATTACAACGAACCACATTCCTCTTTAAATTATTTACTAATAATAACATTTTTCCTCCACTAATTCTAATCCATCACAGCGCTGCAAAGGTAATTATTTCGGATGGCTATTAATTGTAGAATTGAGACACTGAATTCTTAGCAATTCCATTCCGTGTTTCCAGAAAGAAAATAAAAACGTATATTAAATCATTTAAAGTATTTCTTAGACTGAAAATCACTGATCTCATATGAAATGTCAAATCTGGCGAAATGCAAATTTTGAACGATAGTAATCACTATATAATCTGGTAAAATCAAATGTTTTGGTTCACCCAGTAGATCAGTATTTTGCAATACGTTACAAACATTCAGGTTGATGTTATAAGGATGTCTCAAAGGCATGGCGACATAAGTACAAACCGAGTGTTATTCAACGCACGGGGAATTAGATTTGAAGTTAATTTCCGAAATGACCAATAAAATGAAGTATGTCATAGCTTACTGGTTGTTTTGTAAAGATAAAAAAAACAACAACATTAAGCCAAACTACAGGAAACAAGCTCACTGTTCTCAAGAGATTTCCTCCCGTCTATATCCATAGAGCGGAGGAATATTTTAGAAAAACAATTTCAATCAAACGACATTCTTCGTGGTTAAACTAGCTAAGCCTAACACTAGCACCATGACTTACTTTCTATCGAGATAAATTGATATACAGCTCTAAAACCGCTGTATTCTATACTATCATCAGATGAGAACTTCAACCAAAGATGGCTATCAGAAGATCGAGTGAGTGGTGGAAAGGCGGCGCCGCAGTAGCGTCCAAGCAGATCAGAATATCCATAGGGACCGTCTCGGATTATTAAATAGTCATAGTCACAGTTGCTGGCCTCTTCGAGATGGAAGCTGTCTCTAAAGTCAAGTTCTATGTAATATCCATAAGGAGCTAGTTATGAAATATAAAATAAAATCAGAAATTAATATTTCTTCTTATAAAGTGTCTTGGAAATCACATAAAGTGGAAAAGGAAAAAAAAAAAAGAGCCATTAGTCCGGAATTCAGAAACTTGAAAAGTTTTGGATTTTTGGATGATTGGTCATCTTTGTATGGGTAAAGATTTATTCCCGAAGGAAGAAAGGACAAAGGTTAACGAATTATTGAGTTTGGCATTATTATGAAGTATCATTTTAGGTAATTATATCATACCACATACAACTGGATGTAAAATGTGTTTCAGCTTTAGGCTAAAAGCAAAAGAAAGATTTCTGTGAGTTAAAAAAATCGCTCCATTATTAATAAGTTCGTTGTTAGTGTCTAAACTTCAAGCTACATAAATTTATATTATCACTGAAATCCTTCACAACTTTTGGGGTACTGATCCATAAAAACATTACATTGATCTAAACTGCTTTGCCAGTAACGAAATAGTAAATGAAACATACAAAATCTCTCTACGTCGTGAGAGTTTGACTGAAATTAATGTTTGGTTTGGATTGAATTTTGCACAATGCTGCACGAGGGCTATCTGCGTTAGCCATCTCAAATTTAACAGGGTAAGATAGAGGGAAGGCAATTAGTCATCACCACCCATCGCCAACTCTTGGACTACTCTTTTACCAAATAATAATGGGATTAACTATCATATTATAACACCCCCACAGCTAAAAGGGCGAGCATGTTTGGTGTGATTGGGATTCGAACCCGGGACCCTTACATTACGAGTCGAGTGCCTTAACCACCTGGCCATGCCGGGCCAAAATTAATATTTAATATTGTTATATTGCCATCAAGTACTAGGGTGCACAATGAGCTATCTGTACTCTGCTAACTGCGAGTAAGAAAACCTGGTTTCTAGCGTTGTAAGTCGGCAGACTTACCGTTGTACCACCTTGGGACAATTTTCAAGAATAAATCATGAAGAGAGAGAAAAAACATAAGAATGTCAGCCAATTTTTAATGTTTTTCATTCTTATGTTTTCACATTTTCTCTTAAATGTGTAAACTGCAATTAATTAATAAAGGCAATTTTGTTAGAAATATATAAATTTGTGTTTTATTTTCCTTACGGCAGAATTTGAAAGGAATCAATGTGCTAAAAAATGAAAAATATTGAACAAAAACAGATTGAAACCAAGGCATAAACTTAAACCACTGGGTTATCTTTAGAAATATGGTATTATTAGTTGCATTATTTTCCAGGGAGAAACTGGTTAGAGTCTGCAAAAATAAAGAACACTTTATTACAGAAAGATGGTTGATTTATTTCTGTTCGTATGACCTAACATGGTCAGGAGTTTAAGGCACTCGTATCTAATCCGAAGGTCGCGGGTTCGAATTCCTGTCACACCAAATATGTTAACATTTTCAGTCGCGGGGCGTTATAATGTGACGGTCAATCCCACTATTCGTTGGTAAAAGAGTAGCTCAAGAGTTGGCGATGGGTGGTGATGACTAGCTGCCTTCTCACTAGCCTTACACTGATACATTAGGGACCGCTAGCGAAAATAGCCCTCGAGTAGCTTTGCGCGAAATTCAAAACAAACGAAAACGAAACTACGAAGTGTAAGTGAACGACAAATAAAAACGTTAAACATAACAATCGTATTCGAAGTTAAACTTTAGACGAAACCAAATGTACTTTAAATTAAACACTTTAAACCTCTATGTCAGGATAACGACTCTGTATCTATAACTTCCGCTAACTGCCTAAAACGAAACGGTGTAAAACCAAACTTCCGATAACTGTCTAAAACAAAACTGTGTAAAACAAAACTTCCGCTAACTGTCTAAAACGAAACGGTGTGAAACCAAACCTCCGCTAACTGTCTAAAATGAAACGGTGTAAACCAAACTTCCGCTAATTGTCTAAAACGAAACGGTGTAAACCAAACTTCCGCTAACTGTCTAAAACGAAACGGTGTAAAAACCAAGCATTGATTTATTGCAGAACAAAGAACTGTTCTGATACTTTCAGAGAGCTTCAACAATTCAAATATGAAGTTAAGCTGAAATTAGGAAGCGAAAATAAAAACACTTTAAATAAAAGGGTGAAACTCAAAGACCATCTTTGAACACCAGAAGACGACACTCGAAAATAGTGAAGATCTGTCTAGAAATTAATTATTAATTAATTAATTATTTCTTCGCGTATAATGCAAGTGCTTCCCAGCGGTTGTGCTTCTCAAAATAAAAGCTGTTGAAAGCACAGTAACAGAAACAACTCTTTTTCTCTAAGTGCTCGCCGTACTCACGTGACTAAGGGCCGTTAGTTAATCAGTTATTACGGGAGGCAAGGCTAACAAGGCACCGTCGTATTTACGACGAGAAATGACCAGTGTTGTTATATGTAAAATAGTTCGTTCTTGAGCGGCGTTCTGAATGTACTGTGTCCATTCAACAAACTTTTTGGATAAAGTTTTGAGCTTCTTGCACCAAGCTCCGATCAAGATCTGTTGTAGCAACTCGAAACGTCGTTTAAATAACTTTATAAACAGGTGCAGTCATGAATAACGCTTTTCATGACTTTTCTGTGTTTAAAACTTATCTCAGGGAAGAACGTATATCATACCACAGTAATATTTTCCGATGGGTGACGTTTGATGTCTTTGATGGCTAATCCACCTCCGTGAACAATTAATAGTGTGACAATGATATAAGTTAAAGAAAAATCAAATAAGGCTAGATTTTCAATCTCTCTTTAAAATTTATGTCGATTCTAGTTTAAAGTTTAAAAGTCATTAGAAACTTACTCATCGGGCAAAAGCTCTTGTCAAAATATAATATCAATGTTAACAATGCAATTAACATTGTAGAAGCGCAAACGAAATTGAAAACACAACAGAAATAAAAGTACAACTAACATGGCTGATATACCATTTTTATGAGGGATAGTTAATAATAGTTTCATGTAATGCAAAACACTCTTTAACCACAAAATACAACCAATACAAAAAACGAACCTTTTAGTATATTTCCAGAAAACTATGAAAAAGTGTCTTTAGATAAAGAAAAGCTTACTAATGATATAAAAAATAAATGTCCCCTTTAGAAGGGAATTATTAATCAAGAAATCAGAGTAATAAGAAACCTTTTAAATAAAAATAGAAAAAAAAAACCTACCTTATGACATGAAATGAATATACAAAATAAAGACCTTAAAATCTTACTAAAATAAATAGCTTAAAACAGTATATACAAAACTATAGAGTTCTTTATTATGAATATACATATATACACCAGAGCTCAGCTGCAACACAAAACAAAAACATTTTTAGCAGAAATATTAATCAAAGTAAAAATGGAAATCACTCGAATACTGTTACTTTGGATTATGTGGGGTTTTGTGTATTGTTGTACGATTTTCAAGGAACAAAAACTAAGCTAAACTGTGGAACAGTTGCCACGTACGAGTGGTAATGGTATAAATTCACGATCTGTCTAATGTCTTACCGCTATATATATATATACTGTTTCAGCAATAAGTTCCATGAAAATATTAAGGCATACGTTGTAGCATATTATTTTACCACTTGCACAGCGAAAGTACTTCAATCTGACTATAGTTTGGTGATTCAATCATCTTACAATCTGTAACTCTGTTTTCTGGAACAATTAACTTTGTCAAGCTATCTTGGTTGTTACCATCTGCCCAGAATATACAAGTTGAAAAGTTTGATAAATCACAAAAAGAGGACCATTTTGTTGTCTGGAGTTTCTGAATTTTTAATCTTTCTCTATGACTTGTTGCAGCGATTAAGGTTTAATTTGCAACTTTAAAAGAATGATCCACAACCAGCTGGTTGAAAACAGTATAACCAGAAAGGCTAAAGGTTTAATGTTATGTGCTCAAAGTCAAGATCAGTAAATACAGGGTCAAATAAACTGCAAATGGTCAGAAAATGGAATCAAAAGTGTGAATTAACTTTTTAAGAAAATGGTAATAAAGATTCTCTGTCCTAAAGGTGTCAAGATGACCACAATGGTCAAGCGACAGGTGTATATTCGCACGTCTACCCACGTGTATCCTGCCTGTATAAGAGAATTTCTACCACGTGAGAACGGCCTGGTTAGCATAGGCATCTTCAGATCTCGTGCTTGTTCTAAATTTACTTGCACCATATAAGGTTGTCATTGGGGTGTTACGCAGCTATTATAGAATCCAGACACATCTACTCCAATATAAAATAGAGCCTAGGTCTGATAGGTAAGCAATGACGGAGAGGTGAGTTTTAGATTTCCACACTAATAACTAAAAAAATCTAATACAGAACTGGTGCTAACCTAATATTTTAATATAAGTAATTTTACAACCATCATTGTGTCTCCATTTTGACACCTACTAGATAGAAGTTTGGTACAAAGTAGAAGAGCTACGAAGGTGTTAGGTGTTGTATTGAAGTAATGTTAAGAACATATTCAGAAAACTTTACCAATTTTTCAACACTCCAAACTTCATGACTAAAACTGTTCAAAGGTAATAAAAGAAAACGTTTGGTATAGTAGCATGCTACAGTTTAAAAATTTAATTTTCCACGGATAATTTTAACTATTCATTTAGATTTAAATTTGAACACGTTGAAGTGTTTTTGGTCAGCACTTGTGAAACAATAACTTAAGCTAGATTTACCTGTAAACATAGTATGAGTCCAGCCATTACTCACATTTCGTTTCATAGTATTCACTACCTGTTGGATATTTAAATTCCTTTTTTGTTTGCGTTTTTGATTTTTGCACAAACCTACTCGAAGGCTACCTGCAGTAGCCATTCCTAATTTAGAAGTGATATACATGAAGGAAGGCTGGCAAGCACCGTCAACCCTTTGACTAATGTTTAATAAAAATCAAAAGTGAATGTCATACTATATTGTCCCCATGACATTCTTGACAATTTATGATATGATGATTATAAGGGAATAATTACTGTCACGATCAAATCAAGAACAGACTTCCCTGATCATACCCTTGACGATTGTTGTTATGATCAAGTTACAAAGTGCATAATTAAATTATACTTTGAATGGTTGCTGTCATGGCGAAGTCGAGAACTGGCTAAAAATCACGGGGTTACATTTATCATTCACTTAATATTGCAGAATATCATGATAATTAAGGTTCTGCGCCCTCTATATGAGAGAACAAAGGTCAAGCTCAATCGTTGTCAGTGGATTTATGTAAAAACTTTATGTCCAATATTGGCCGCTAGTACATTTAATATAGACCTTACTGTTCAGAATTTGTCGCTGATGTATTTACTTTAGACTTTCTTGTCCAAAATGTGTCGTTGGTATATTAACTTTACCCCTTCCTCTTCAATGATGGTTGTCATTATAGATCCATGTTCTTTCTGGTTAGTGATAGTTATCAAAAATTTTTATAAAATAATTTATTAGTCGCTACTAACTGTCGCTATATTTATGTTTGACTTTCCCGATCAATAACTGATGTATTTATTTTCAACCTCTCTGATCAATATTGACCCCTAACATAGTTACCTTTGGTCTTCGTGTTTAGTACAAATAGACAGGTATTTCTGTATAAACTGGCTCATATGTGTTTATACTGTTTTGGTAAATATTCTTTGACTCGAAGCTCACCTTCTATTTGCTTGATGCATTCTGTGTTATTTGGATATCTCTTAGGAAAACGAGGTGAATAAAACTCCATTCTCTCTGGATTTCCAACAGTGAAGTTGAAACACGCGATCGCTTGGTCAGTTTTATTCATCTGAGTAGCTCGAAACCCTAGAACATCTTTGGCTGAAAAAGAGCAAAAAAAAAACAAAAAACAACAACACACACATGAAAGATTCTGTTAGATTGAACGCAATTCTTCGATGTAAGATGTTAGAAAATGATCGTTAGATTGAACGCAATTCTTCGATGTAAGATGTTAGAAAATGATCCCAGACTAAAATTATCTGATGCACACAAATTCTTGACCACTTACTTACTGACAGTCTAGTCTTTCATATCCAGAGCAATTAATATCACGATCAGACTAAGCGCTGGCTTTCCCAGTCTTAATTTTAGCGCTCACTGTCGCGATCAAGTTACGAACTGGCTAAAAAAAATATGTGATGGCATTTATAATGTATATAATATTGTAGACATCATGACAGCTAAGGTACTGCGTCTCCTAACTGGAAATAATGTACATGCTCAATTTAATTTCATCTCAAGAATTAAAAAAAAAACAATGTTTGTTTGTTTTGAATTTTGCGCAAAGCTGCACGAGGGCTATCTGCGCTAGCCGTCCCAAATTTAGCAGGGTAAGACTAGAGGGTAGGCAGCTAGTCATCTCCACCCACCGCCAACTCTTGGGTTACTCTTTTACCAACGAATAGTGGGATTGACCGTAACATTATAACGCCACAACAGCTAAAAGAGCAAGCATGTTCGGTGTGACGGAGATTCGAAGCCGCGACCCTTAGATTACGAGTTGAGCGTCTTAACCACCTGGCCATTTTCGGGTCTATGAGTCTCTACTTGACTCATCTATCTAATTTTTCTAAGGTTGCCTCCCCCTCCGGTGTGAGAGCGGTAAGTTTACAGACTTACAACGCTTAAATAAGAAGTTCGATTCTCGCCGGTGAACTCAGCAGATAGCCCAACATGGCTTTCTTATATACATGTTTTAAAATTTGTTTTTCTCTTTGTATTTATTACAATCATCGCACATTGGTTGTTTGTCGTTCAATGTGTCTGGCTCGGCATGGCCAGATGATTAAAACACTCGACTCGTAATCCGTAGGTTGCAGGATCGAATCCTCGTCAAACCAAACATGGTTGCCCTTTCAGCGGTGGGAGCGTTATAATGTGACGGTCAATCTTCGTTGGTAGAAGAGTAGCCTAAGATTTGGCGGTGGGTGGTGATGACTAGCTGCCTTTCCTCTAGTCTTACATTGCTAAATTAGGGACGGCTAGCACAGATAAACCTCGTGCAGCTTTGCGCGAAATTCAACGTCCATTACATTCTGCTTGTTCTCAATAACGTATTCTTTCTCTTGTACTTCTTATTAGTATTATATGCCAGTCCTCATTGCAACCTGTCAATACCCCCCTAAAGTCCTTTTGTTCTCACCGGTCTGCTTGTTTTCACTTGTCTTTTTACGTTTACCAACATCTGTTTTTGGTTTAGCTACTGTTTATCTACTGTCGCTAAAATCTGCTTTTATCACTGCAGTACTTTAACGTTCACTAACACCTGTTTATGTTTTGGCTACTGTTTGTCTAATGTCGCTAAAATCTGCTTTTTTCACTACAGTATTTTTGCGTTCATTAACATCTGTTTTTCTACTGTTTCCATTACAAAGTGTTAATCGTTACTAAAGTTAGTTGTACTAATTACAAATTGTTTGTTTTCATTACAGTCAATCTGTTTTCACTAAAGACAATTTGTTCTCAGTGAAATGTGTATGTTTACTTTGCACTCTGCTATTTTTACTACAGTGTGTCTACTGTCACTATATTCTGCTTCAACTCACCACTGCTTAATTGTTTTCATTACAGTCAATGTACTTCAAGTAAAAACTCTTTGTTTTAACAAAAGTATACTTGTTTTTCTTGTGTCCTGCATTTCTCACTGCAGTTTATCCAACGACTTTAAAATCCGCTTGTTCTCGCTACAGTTTGTTTACTTTCACCATGGACAATTTGTTCTCATCAAAGTTTGTACTACCGTTGTTTGTTCTCATTACAACTCGTCTGATTGTTTGTTTTGTTCTTAAATTTCGCGCAAAGCTACTCGAGGGCTATTTGCGCTAGCCGTCCCTAATTTAGCAGTGTAAGACTAGAAGTAAGGCAGCTAGTCATCACTACCCACCGCCAACTCTTGGGCTACTCTTTTACCAACGAATATTGGGATTAACTGTCACATTATAACGCCCACGCCGCTGAAAGGACGAGCCAAGTATGTTTCGTGTGACGGGGATTCGAACCCGCAAACTTTGGATTACGAGTCGAGTGCCTTAACCACCTGGCCATGCCGGGCCCACCTCGTTTGATTTCATTAAAGCCTGTTTACGCTCACTGTACTCTGCGTGTTGTAAACTTTTCAAAAGATTTGTTTCGAATAATATCAGAATGTAACAATAAGAACACTTCACAATTTCAATGGAAAAATGTGCTGTTTACTAAACAAAAATTGAGTTGGTCAAAACTATTGACTAAAATAGTTTATTCTATTTCGTTTCACAGTGTGTTCTGTTCTACATCTTCAACTTTCCAATATTTTAGTGGTGACAAATATATGACTCATAATAATCCCTATATTAGCAGCGACATCTTTAGGTTATGGCTAATCGTTATTCTCTTAATTAATTGCAGTTGTTAGGCTATGAATGATCTGTATGTTCTCTATTAAAATTAGATTTTCTAGGCTATTATTAATAATTGCGTTCTTTTCTAAAATTAGAAACTATTAGTTATAAATAATATGTACATTTTTATATTAACATTAATATCTCCAGGTTATGACTACTACCTTTGTTGTAAATTAACAATAGGTTCTATAAATTATAAGGAATATGCTCTTTCTATACTAATATTGGAGTATCTAGGTTTGACTGTCGTCGTATCCAGTTGTAACACTGGAGTCTGGGTTATGACTAATTCCCTCACTGTTTTAAAGAAGGAGTTTAGATTATGAATAATTTGCTCGTTCTATACTAACATTGGAGTTTCTATGTTAAGACTAATCTTCACGTTCTGTATATTAACATTGGAGTTTCTATGTTAAGACTAATCTTCACGTTCTGTATATTAACATTGGAGTTTCTATGTTAAAACTAATCTTCACGTTCTGTATATTAACATTGGAGTTTCTATGTTAAAACTAATCTTCACGTTCTGTATATTAACATTGGAGTTTCTATGTTAAGACTAATCTTCACGTTCTGTATATTAACATTGGAGTTTCTATGTTAAGACTAATCTTCACGTTCTGTATATTAACATTGGAGTTTCTATGTTAAAACTAATCTTCACGTTCTGTATATTAACATTGGAGTTTCTATGTTAAAACTAATCTTCACGTTCTATATTAACATTGGAGTTTCTATGTTAAGACTAATCTTCACGTCCTGTATTAACATTGGAGTTTCTATGTTAAGACTAATCTTCACGTCCTGTATTAACGTTGGAGTTTCTTTGTTAAGACTAATCTTCATGTTCTGTATTAACATTAGAGTTTCTGTGTTAAGACTAATCTTCATGTTCTGTATTAACATTGGAGTTTCTATGTTAAAACTAATCTTCACGTTCTGTATATTAACATTGGAGTTTCTATGTTAAGACTAATCTTCACGTCCTGTATTAACATTGGAGTTTCTATGTTAAGACTAATCTTCACGTTCTGTATATTAACATTGGAGTTTCTATGTTAAGACTAATCTTCACGTCCTGTATTAACATTGGAGTTTCTATGTTAAGACTAATCTTCACGTTCTGTATATTAACATTGAAGTTTCTATGTTAAGACTAACCTTCACGTCCTGTATTAACGTTGGAGTTTCTTTGTTAAGACTAATCTTCATGTTCTGTATTAACATTAGAGTTCCTGTGTTAAGACTAATCTTCACGTCCTGTATTAACGTTGGAGTTTCTTTGTTAAGACTAATCTTCACATTCTGTATTAACATTGGAGTTTCTATTTTAAGACTAATATTCATGTTCTGTATTAACATTGGAGTTTCTATTTTAAGACTAATATTCATGTTCTGTATTAACATTGGAGTTTCCAGGTTAAGTTTAATCTTAATTTTCTGTACTGACATTATAATTTCTATGTTGTGATTAGTTATATAGTGATTAGTGCTATAATAACATTAGAGTCTCTAAGTTATGAATAATAATAATCGTATCTATAATGCATTGAAATCTATAACTGACTGCTAATCATTACGTTCTATATCGATATTTATGTTTATAAATTATGATGCTGTATTTGAAAACTGAAATCTTGTTTTTTTGAGACAACTACAACCCAGACAAACCGCTAATAACTAAGTGATCTGAGACTACTACAACCCAGACAAACCGCTAATAACTAAGTGATCTGAGACTACTACAACCCAGACAAACCGCTAATAACTAAGTGATCTGAGACTACTACAACCTAGGCAAACCGCTAATAACTAAGTGATCTGAGACTACTACAACCCAGACAAACCGCTAATAACTAAGTGATCTGAGACTACTACAACCTAGGCAAACCGCTAATAACTAAGTGATCTGAGACTACTACGACCCAGACAAACCGCTAATAACTAGACTTTTCTTCGAGGTGGATTCCGTTAATATTTTCTTTATTTGTTTGGAATTGAGCAAAAAGAAACACAATGAGCGATCTGCGCTCTGTCCACCACGCGTATCGAAACCCGGTTTCTAGTGGTGTGAGTCCGCAGATATACCGCTGTGCCACTGAAGGCTCTATTAATAGTCGCTGTTGTCAATTTTAGCTTTAACGTCTTACTTGCTGTCAGGCATATGATATGTAAAAGTTTTTCTTCAGAAACTTTAATATAATACTCCTCAAGGTTACAATTAGTAGTTTTAGAAGTAATATCGAACTTTACAACTAGATATTTATCTTTATTTTTGTTGGGTTTTTTTCCATTAATGGTATTTTTCGTTAGCAACTCTATAAATGATTTTCAAGTAACTAAACTGTCAGCACTGAAGCTGTCTACTAATTATACTGACAATTTTTCGCGAAACGATAACACATGCCGCTTCGCCCTAAGACACTTCACGGTCGTGGTTCTAGCGCAATTTCCTGATGTGAGTGTTTATAAAAGGTCGAAAATGACTCGTATGGCAATATTGAACTTCCAGAAGCTCATGAAAAAGCTACTGAACAGTACTCCAGTTCGGAAATTCTGTACAGTGAGAAAGAAAGTCAGTTCTAATAACAGTTGTTATCACCTGATATCTGTTATTTAATCAGACTCTCCAAGTTTACGTAGATCACACATCGTTTGCAAAAAAGGAGCTCTTTTACACATTTTCATGTTACTACACATTCACACTTCTTTTACTTTGTTGGATGATGTTTATCTAATTTGGTTAACTTCTCACAATTCATCACCAAGCCATGATAACGCTTTTCTCAAAATTTTCATATACAATTTTCCCGCATTTTTGGTACCTTATTGTACTCTTCATTTCAATTTATGGGTCACCTACAGCCCCCTCAAAACCATGACAATTGCCCGACTAATGTGTCTGACTTTAGTCAACATTCTGAAATTATAATATAATAATCTTATGATACAACCACCATCACCCTATAAACTGCGGAAGCAACTTTTTGGTAACAGCAGTCGAGCTAGGAACCATCGAGACACGTTAGCCACAATGTCCAGCATGAAGGTTTGTGTTTGGTTTGTTTTGAATCTCACGCAAAGCTACACGAGGGCTATCTGTGCTAGCCGTCCCTAATTTAGCAGTGTAAGACTAGAGGGAGGGCATTAAGTCAACAGCACCCACCGCCAACTCTTGGACTACTCTTTTACCAACGAAAAATGGGATTGACCGTCACATCGTAACTCCCCAACGGCTGAAAGGGTGAGTATGTTTGGTGTGACGAGAATTCGAACCCGCGACCCTTAGGTTATGATTCGAGTGCCTTAACCACCTGGCCATGCCGGGGCCTTAGCATGAAGGAGGCATTATCAACACTTAACTCTTCAATATATAGTTAAATATTGGTTAATGTCAGCTCTAGTGTAGTGTGTAAAGATTTTCTTCGACATTTCAAAAGCTACTCGCGACACAGAAAACTCACAGACAAGTTCATATTTGTTTATTTAATGTTTGCCAGAAAGAAAAGCTATTTGACGTACGTCAGCTTGATTAATGACGCAATTTTAAAATTCATACGTTCATTTGCTTATTCCGTGTACTGAGTAGGTGTGGTCAAGTTAAAATGATGGAGGGGGTGTGGTGTTCTAGGTCTGCGTTGTAGTGTGACAAGATTTGGAAATTGTGAGTTGTGTGGGGCACACCAACGTAGGGTGAGGCTGGAGAGAAACTTCACTATCTGGGTTAGAAGACAAGCTATATTCTTTTGTAAGGATTTATAAGACGTATTGTACATTAAATAAGGTTTGTATTAATGAATCACTTAATGCGTAGAGTGACATTATGGTGCACTCCCACACTGATAATATACATAGAAGATATCAGCAGGGGTGAATGACCGATACAAGAGATCACGACACCTTGTATGAAAAAATGCATATACAAGTGGGAAAAATATTAATAAAGTTGCAAGTATGGGAATAGGTGCAACAGAAAGTGAGAAAACAAGGTAAGAATAGACATAGTGTAATAAAAATGTCTCTGTACAACCTCAAAAGGGGATGTATCCAACATACTTCAGTGCTTGTATAGTTTTTCTCTGTTTGTGACATCATACACTTTATGAGCCCATACAAAAGTATGTCTACTATTTTCCCCATTTTGATTAGACAGTAACAAATCCATGACGTCAGTACATAGAAATCTCTTAGGAGTTTTTTTTATCTATTTTAATCCACCTATATCTCTAAAGTTCGACACCCTGTCGTCTTGTTATGCAACTACAAAAAAAAGAAGGGCAAGTTGTGAACAATGATAATACATACAAATTATGGGTACACATGAATACCCGATTCTTATATATACATACAAATTATGGGTACACATGAATACCCGATTCTTATATATACATACAAATTATGGGTACACATGAATACCTGATTCTTATATACATACAAATTATGGGTACACATGAATACCTGATTTTTATACACATACAAATTATGGGTACACATGAATACCCGATTCTTATATACATACAAATTATGGGTACACATGAATACCCGATTCTTATATACATACAAATTATGGGTACACATGAATACCTGATTCTTATATACATACAAATTATGGGTACACATGAATACCCGATTCAAAAATACATACAAATTATGGGTACACATGAATACCTGATTCTTATATACATACAAATTATGTGTACACATGAATACCTGATTGTTATATACATACAAATTATGGGTACACATGAATACCTGATTCTTATATACATACAAATTATGGGTACACATGAATACCTGATTCTTATATACATACAAATTATAGGTACACATGAATACCCGATTCAAAAATACATACAAATTATGGGTACACATGAATACCTGATTCTTATATACATACAAATTATGGGTACACATGAATACCCGATTCTTATATACATACAAATTATGGGTACACATGAATACCCGATTCAAAAATACATACAAATTATGGGTACACATGAATACCTGATTCTTATATACATACAAATTATGTGTACACATGAATACCTGATTGTTATATACATACAAATTATGGGTACACATGAATACCTGATTCTTATATACATACAAATTATGGGTACACATGAATACCTGATTCTTATATACATACAAATTATGGGTACACATGAATACCCGATTCTTATATACACATACAAATTATGGGTACACATGAATACCCGATTCTTATATACATACAAATTATGGGTACACATGAATACCTGATTCTTATATACATACAAATTATAGGTACACATGAATACCCGATTCTTATATACATACAAATTATGGGTACACATGAATACCTGATTCATATATACATACAAATTATGGGTACACATGAATACCTGATTTTTATACACATACAAATTATGGGTACACATGAATACCCGATTCCTATATATACATACAAATTATGGGTACACATGAATACCCAATTCGTATATATACATGCAAATTATGGGTACACATGAATACCCGATTCTTATATACATACAAATTATGGGTACACATGAATACCCGATTCTTATATACATGCAAATTATGGGTACACATGAATACCCGATTCTTATATACATACAAATTATGGGTACACATGAATACCCGATTCTTATATACATGCAAATTATGGGTACACATGAATACCCGATTCTTATATACATACAAATTATGGGTACACATGAATACCCGATTCTTATATACATGCAAATTATGGGTACACATGAATACCCGATTCTTATATACATACAAATTATGGGTACACATGAATACCTGATTCTTATATACATACAAATTATGGGTACACATGAATACCCGATTCTTATATACATACAAATTATGGGTACACATGAATACCTGATTCTTATATACATACAAATTATGGGTACACATGAATACCCGATTCTTATATACATACAAATTATGGGTACACATGAATACCTGATTCTTATATACATACAAATTATGGGTACACATGAATACCTGATTCTTATACACATACAAATTATGGGTACACATGAATACCTGATTTTTATACACAAATAAATTATGGGTACACATGAATACCTAATTCTTATATACATACAAATTATGGGTACACATGAATACCTGATTCTTATATACATACAAATTATGGGTACACATGAATACCTGATTCTTATACACATACAAATTATGGGTACGCATGAAAACCTAATTCTTATATACATACAAATTATGGGTACACATGAATACCCGATTCTTATATACATACAAAT
The DNA here is from genome assembly GCF_004210375.1 of Tachypleus tridentatus. Lineage (NCBI taxonomy): Eukaryota > Metazoa > Arthropoda > Merostomata > Xiphosura > Limulidae > Tachypleus > Tachypleus tridentatus. The sequence continues at coordinate 9,964,714 of NC_134837.1, forward strand.
TATGGGTACACATGAATACCCGATTCTTATATACATACAAATTATGGGTACACATGAATACCTGATTCTTATATACATACAAATTATGGGTACACATGAATACCTGATTCTTATATACATACAAATTATGGGTACACATGAATACCCGATTCTTATATACACATACAAATTATGGGTACACATGAATACCCGATTCTTATATACATACAAATTATGGGTACACATGAATACCCGATTCTTATATACATACAAATTATGGGTACACATGAATACCTGGTTCTTATATACATACAAATTATGGGTACACATGAATACCTGATTCTTATACACATACAAATTATGGGTACGCATGAATACCTAATTCTTATATACATACAAATTATGGGTACACATGAATACCCGATTCTTATATACATACAAATTATGTGTACACATGAATACCTGATTCTGATATACATACAAATTATGGGTACACATGAATACCTGATTCTTATATACATACAAATTATGGGTACACATGAATACCCGATTCTTATATACACATACAAATTATGGGTACACATGAATACCTGATTCTTATATACATACAAATTATGGGTACACATGAATACCCGATTCTTATATACACATACAAATTATGGGTACACATGAATACCTGATTCTTATATACATACAAATTATGGGTACACATGAATACCCGATTCTTATATACATACAGATTATGGGTACACATGAATACCTGATTCTTATATACATACAAATTATGGGTACACCTGAATACCTGATTCTTATATACATACAAATTATGGGTACACCTGAATACCTGATTCTTATACACATACAAATTATGGGTATACATGAATACCCGATTCAAAAATACATACAAATTATGGGTACACATGAATACCTGATTCTTATATACATACAAATTATGTGTACACATGAATACCTGATTGTTATATACACACAAATTATGGGTACACATGAATACCTGATTCTTATATACATACAAATTATGGGTACACATGAATACCTGATTCTTATATACATACAAATTATGGGTACACATGAATACCCGATTCTTATATACACATACAAATTATGGGTACACATGAATACCCGATTCTTATACACATACAAATTATGGGTACACATGAATACCCGATTCTTATATACATAAAAATTATGGGTACACATGAATACCCGATTCTTATATACATGCAAATTATGGGTACACATGAATACCCGATTCTTATATACATACAAATTATGCGTACACATGAATACCCGATTCTTATATACATGCAAATTATGGGTACACCTGAATACCTGATTCTTATACACATACAAATTATGGGTATACATGAATACCCGATTCAAAAATACATACAAATTATGGGTACACATGAATACCTGATTCTTATATACATACAAATTATGTGTACACATGAATACCTGATTGTTATATACACACAAATTATGGGTACACATGAATACCTGATTCTTATATACATACAAATTATGGGTACACATGAATACCTGATTCTTATATACATACAAATTATGGGTACACATGAATACCCGATTCTTATATACACATACAAATTATGGGTACACATGAATACCCGATTCTTATACACATACAAATTATGGGTACACATGAATACCCGATTCTTATATACATAAAAATTATGGGTACACATGAATACCCGATTCTTATATACATGCAAATTATGGGTACACATGAATACCCGATTCTTATATACATACAAATTATGCGTACACATGAATACCCGATTCTTATATACATGCAAATTATGGGTACACATGAATACCCGATTCTTATACACATACAAATTATGGGTACACATGAATACCCGATTCTTATATACATACAAATTATGGGTACACATGAATACCTGATTCTTATATACATACAAATTATGGGTACACCTGAATACCTGATTCTTATATACGTACAAATTATGGGTACACCTGAATACCTGATTCTTATACACATACAAATTATGGGTATACAGGAATACCTGATTCTTATATACATACAAATTATGGTTACACATGAATACCCGATTCTTATATACATACAAATTATGGGTACACATGAATACCCGATTCTTATATACATACAAATTATGGGTACACATGAATACCTGATTCTTATATACATACAAATTATGGGTACACATGAATACCCGATTAAAAAATACATACAAATTATTGGTACACATGAATACCTGATTCTTATATACATACAAATTATGGGTACACATGAATACCCGATTCTTATATACATACAAATTATGGGTACACATGAATACCCGATTCTTATATACACATACAAATTATGGGTACACATGAATACCCGATTCTTATATACATACAAATTATGGGTACACATGAATACCTGATTCTTATATACATACAAATTATAGGTACACATGAATACCCGATTCTTATATACATACAAATTATGGGTACACATGAATACCTGATTCTTATATACATACAAATTATGGGTACACATGAATACCTGATTTTTATACACATACAAATTATGGGTACACATGAATACCCGATTCCTATATATACATACAAATTATGGGTACACATGAATACCCGATTCTTATATACATACAAATTATGGGTACACATGAATACCCGATTCGTATATATACATACAAATTATGGGTACACATGAATACCCGATTCTTATATACATACAAATTATGGGTACACATGAATACCCGATTCCTATATACATGCAAATTATGGGTACACATGAATACCCGATTCTTATATACATACAAATTATGGGTACACCTGAATACCTGATTCTTATACACATGCAAATTATGGGTACACATGAATACCCGATTCTTATATACATACAAATTATGGGTACACATGAATACCTGATTCTTATATACATACAAATTATGGGTACACATGAATACAAGATTCTTATATACATACAAATTATGGGTACACATGAATACCTGATTCTTATAAACATACAAATTATGGGTACACATGAATACCTGATTCTTATACACATACAAATTATGGGTACACATGAATACCTGATTTTTATACACAAATAAATTATGGGTACACATGAATACCTAATTCTTATATACATACAAATTATGAATTTACATGAATACCTGATTCTTATATACATACAAATTATGGGTACACATAAATACCTGATTCTTATACACATACAAATTATGGGTACGCATGAATACCTAATTCTTATATACATACAAATTATGGTTACACATGAATACCCGATTCTTATATACATACAAATTATGGGTACACATGAATACCCGATTCTTATATACATACAAATTATGGGTACACATGAATACTTGATTCTTATACAGGTACAAATTATGGGTATATATGAATACCTGATTCTTATATACATACAAATTATGGGTACACATGAATACCCGATTCTTATATACATACAAATTATGGGTACACATGAATTCCCGATTCTTATATACATACAAATTATGGGTACACATGAATACCCGATTTTTATATACATACAAATTATGGGTACACATGAATACCTGATTCTTATATACATACAAATTATGTGTACACATGAATACCTGATTGTTATATACATACAAATTATGGGTACACATGAATACCTGATTGTTATATATATACAAATTATGGGTACACATGAATACCCGATTCTTATATACATACAAATTATGTGTACACATGAATACCTGATTCTTATATACATACAAATTATGGGTACACATGAATACCCGATTCTTATATACACATACAAATTATGGGTACACATGAATACCTGATTCTTATATACATACAAATTATGGGAACACATGAATACCCGATTCTTATATACACATACAAATTATGGGTACATATGAATACCTGATTCTTATATACATACAAATTATGGGTACACATGAATACCCGATTCTTATATACATACAAATTATGGATACACATGAATACCCGATTCTTATATACATACAAATTATGGATACACATGAATACCCGATTCTTATATACATACAAATTATGGGTACACATGAATACCCGATTCAAAAATACATACAAATTATGGGTACACATGAACACCTGATTCTTATATATATACAAATTATGTGTACACATGAATACCTGATTGTTATATACATAAAAATTATGGGTACACATGAATACCTGATTCTTATATACATACAAATTATGGGTACACATGAATACCTGATTCTTATATACATAAAAATTATGGGTACACATGAATACCCGATTCTTATATACACATACAAATTATGGGTACACATGAATACCCGATTCTTATATACATACAAATTATGGGTACACATGAATACCTGATTCTTATATACATACAAATTAAAGGTACACATGAATACCCGATTCTTATGTACATACAAATTATGGGTACACATGAATACCTGATTCTTATATACATACAAATTATGGGTACACATGAATACCCGATTCCTATATATACATACAAATTATGGGTACACATGAATACCCGATTCTTATATACATACAAATTATGGGTACACATGAATACCCGATTCGTATATATACATACAAATTATGGGTACACATGAATACCCGATTCTTATATACATATAAATTATGGGTACACATGAATACCCGATTCTTATATACATACAAATTATGGGTACACATGAATACCCGATTCTTATATACATACAAATTATGGGTACACATGAATACCCGATTCTTATATACATACAAATTATGGGTACACATGAATACCTGATTCTTATATACATACAAATTATGGGTACACATGAATACCCGATTCCTATATACATACAAATTATGGGTACGCATGAATACCTGATTCTTATATACATACAAATTATGGGTACACATGAATACCTGATTCTTATATACATTCAAATTATGGGTACACATGAATACCTGATTCTTATATACATACAAATTATGGGTACACCTGAATTCCTGATTCTTATATACATACAAATTATGGGTACACCTGAATACCTGATTCTTATACACATACAAATTATGGGTATACATGAATACCTGATTCTTATATACATACAAATTATGGATTTACATGAATACCCGATTCTTATATACATACAAATTATGGGTACACATGAATACCCGATTCTTATATACATACAAATTATGGGTACACATGAATACCCGATTCAAAAATACATACAATTTATGGGTACACATGAATTCCTGATTCTTATATACATACAAATTATGTGTACACATGAATACCTGATTGTTATATACATACAAATTATGGGTACACATGAATACCTGATTCTTATATACATACAAATTATGGGTACACATGAATACCTGATTCTTATATACATTCAAATTATGGGTACACATGAATACCCGATTCTTATATACACATACAAATTATGGGTACACATGAATACCCGATTCTTATATACATACAAATTATGGGTACACATGAATACCTGATTCTTATATACATACAAATTATAGGTACACATGAATACCCGATTCTTATATACATACAAATTATGGGTACACATGAATACCTGATTCTTATATACATACAAATTATGGGTACACATGAATACCTGATTTTTATACACATACAAATTATGGGTACACATGAATACCCGATTCCTATATATACATACAAATTATGGGTACACATGAATACCCGATTCTTATATACATACAAATTATGGGTACACATGAATACCCGATTCGTATATATACATACAAATTATGGGTACACATGAATACCCGATTCTTATATACATACAAATTATGGGTACACATGAATACCCGATTCTTATATACATGCAAATTATGGGTACACATGAATACCCGATTCTTATATACATACAAATTATGGGTACACATGAATATTCGATTCTTATATACACATACAAATTATGGGTACACATGAATACCCGATTCTTATATACATACAAATTATGGGTACACATGAATACCTTATTTTTATACACATACAAATTATGGGTACACATGAATACCCGATTCCTATATATACATACAAATTATGGGTACACATGAATACCCGATTCTTATATACATACAAATTATGGGTACACATGAATACCCGATTCTTATATACATACAAATTATGGGTACACATGAATACTTGATTCTTATATACATACAAATTATGGGTAGACATGAATACCTGATTCTTATATACATACAAATTATGGGTACACATAAATACCTTATTCTTATACAGGTACAAATTATGGGTATATATGAATACCTGATTCTTATATACATACAAATTATGGGTACACATGAATACCCGATTCTTATATACATACAAATTATGGGTACACATGAATTCCCGATTCTTATATACATACAAATTATGGGTACACATGAATACCCGATTTTTATATACATACAAATTATGGGTACACATGAATACCTGATTCTTATATACATACAAATTATGTGTACACATGAATACCTGATTGTTATATACATACAAATTATGGGTACACATGAATACCTGATTGTTATATATATACAAATTATGGGTACACATGAATACCCGATTCTTATATACATACAAATTATGTGTACACATGAATACCTGATTCTTATATACATACAAATTATGGGTACACATGAATACCCGATTCTTATATACACATACAAATTATGGGTACACATGAATACCTGATTCTTATATACATACAAATTATGGGAACACATGAATACCCGATTCTTATATACACATACAAATTATGGGTACATATGAATACCTGATTCTTATATACATACAAATTATGGGTACACATGAATACCCGATTCTTATATACATACAAATTATGGATACACATGAATACCCGATTCTTATATACATACAAATTATGGATACACATGAATACCCGATTCTTATATACATACAAATTATGGGTACACATGAATACCCGATTCAAAAATACATACAAATTATGGGTACACATGAACACCTGATTCTTATATATATACAAATTATGTGTACACATGAATACCTGATTGTTATATACATAAAAATTATGGGTACACATGAATACCTGATTCTTATATACATACAAATTATGGGTACACATGAATACCTGATTCTTATATACATAAAAATTATGGGTACACATGAATACCCGATTCTTATATACACATACAAATTATGGGTACACATGAATACCCGATTCTTATATACATACAAATTATGGGTACACATGAATACCTGATTCTTATATACATACAAATTAAAGGTACACATGAATACCCGATTCTTATGTACATACAAATTATGGGTACACATGAATACCTGATTCTTATATACATACAAATTATGGGTACACATGAATACCTGATTTTTATACACATACAAATTATGGGTACACATGAATACCCGATTCCTATATATACATACAAATTATGGGTACACATGAATACCCGATTCTTATATACATACAAATTATGGGTACACATGAATACCCGATTCGTATATATACATACAAATTATGGGTACACATGAATACCCGATTCTTATATACATATAAATTATGGGTACACATGAATACCCGATTCTTATATACATGCAAATTATGGGTACACATGAATACCCGATTCTTATATACATACAAATTATGGGTACACATGAATACCCGATTCTTATATACATACAAATTATGGGTACACATGAATACCTGATTCTTATATACATACAAATTATGGGTACACATGAATACCCGATTCCTATATACATACAAATTATGGGTACGCATGAATACCTGATTCTTATATACATACAAATTATGGGTACACATGAATACCTGATTCTTATATACATTCAAATTATGGGTACACATGAATACCTGATTCTTATATACATACAAATTATGGGTACACCTGAATTCCTGATTCTTATATACATACAAATTATGGGTACACCTGAATACCTGATTCTTATACACATACAAATTATGGGTATACATGAATACCTGATTCTTATATACATACAAATTATGGATTTACATGAATACCCGATTCTTATATACATACAAATTATGGGTACACATGAATACCCGATTCTTATATACAGACAAATTATGGGTACACATGAATACCCGATTCAAAAATACATACAATTTATGGGTACACATGAATTCCTGATTCTTATATACATACAAATTATGTGTACACATGAATACCTGATTGTTATATACATACAAATTATGGGTACACATGAATACCTGATTCTTATATACATACAAATTATGGGTACACATGAATACCTGATTCTTATATACATTCAAATTATGGGTACACATGAATACCCGATTCTTATATACACATACAAATTATGGGTACACATGAATACCCGATTCTTATATACATACAAATTATGGGTACACATGAATACCTGATTGTTATATACATACAAATTATAGGTACACATGAATACCCGATTCTTATATACATACAAATTATGGGTACACATGAATACCTGATTCTTATATACATACAAATTATGGGTACACATGAATACCTGATTTTTATACACATACAAATTATGGGTACACATGAATACCCGATTCCTATATATACATACAAATTATGGGTACACATGAATACCCGATTCTTATATACATACAAATTATGGGTACACATGAATACCCGATTCTTATATACATACAAATTATGGGTACACATGAATACCCGATTCTTATATACATGCAAATTATGGGTACACATGAATACCCGATTCTTATATACATACAAATTATGGGTACACATGAATATTCGATTCTTATATACACATACAAATTATGGGTACACATGAATACCCGATTCTTATATACATACAAATTATGGGTACACATGAATACCTGATTCTTATATACATACAAATTATGGGTACACATGAATATCCGATTCTTATATACATACCAATTATGGGTACACATGAATACCTGATTCTTATATACATACAAATTATGTGTACACATGAATACCTGATTCTTATATACATACAAATTATGGGTACACATGAATACCTGATTTTTATACACAAATAAATTATGGGTACACATGAATACCTAATTCTTATATACATACAAATTATGGGTACACATGAATACCCGATTCTTATATACATACAAATTATGGGTACACATGAATACCTTATTTTTATACACATACAAATTATGGGTACACATGAATACCCGATTCCTATATATACATACAAATTATGGGTACACATGAATACCCGATTCTTATATACATACAAATTATGGGTACACATGAATACCCGATTCGTATATATACATACAAATTATGGGTACACATGAATACTCGATTTTTATATACATACAAATTATGGGTACACATGAATACCCGATTCTTATATACATGCAAATTATGGGTACACATGAATACCAGATTCTTATATACATACAAATTATGGGTACACATGAATACCCGATTCTTATGTACATGCAAATTATGGGTACACATGAATACCCGATTCTTATATACATACAAATTATGGGTACACATGAATACCTGATTCTTATATACATACAAATTATGGGTACACATGAATACCCGATTCTTATATACATACAAATTATGGGTACACATGAATACCTGATTCTTATATACATACAAATTATGGGTACACATGAATACCTGATTCTTATACACATACAAATTATGGGTACACATGAATACCTGATTTTTATACACAAATAAATTATGGGTACACATGAACACCTGATTCTTATATACATACAAATTATGGGTACACATGAATACCTGATTCTTATATACATACAAATTATGGGTACATCTGAATACCTTATTCTTATATACATACAAATTATGGGTACACATGAATACCCGATTCTTATATACATACAAATTATGGGTACACATGAATACCTGATTCTTATATACATACAAATTATAGGTACACATGAATACCCGATTCTTATATACATACAAATTATGGGTACACATGAATACCTGATTCTTATATACATACAAATTATGGGTACACATGAATACCTGATTTTTATACACATACAAATTATGGGTACACATGAATACCCGATTCCTATATATACATACAAATTATGGGTACACATGAATACCCGATTCTTATATACATACAAATTATGGGTACACATGAATACCCGATTCGTATATATACATACAAATTATGGGTACACATGAATACCCGATTCTTATATACATACAAATTATGGGTACACATGAATACCCGATTCTTATATACATGCAAATTATGGGTACACATGAATACCCGATTCTTATATACATACAAATTATGGGTACACATGAATACCCTATTCTTATATACATGCAAATTATGGGTACACATGAATACCCGATTCTTATATACATACAAATTATGGGTACACATGAATACCTGATTCTTATATACATACAAATTATGGGTACACATGAATACCCGATTCTTATATACATACCAATTATGGGTACACATGAATACCTGATTCTTATATACATACAAATTATGGGTACACATGAATACCTGATTCTTATACACATACAAATTATGGGTACACATGAATACCTGATTTTTATACACAAATAAATTATGCGTACACATGAATACCTAATTCTTATATACATACAAATTATGGGTACACATGAATACCCGATTCTTATATACATGCAAATTATGGGTACACATGAATACCCGATTCTTATATACATACAAATTATGGGTACACATGAATACCCGATTCTTATATACATGCAAATTATGGGTACACATGAATACCCGATTCTTATATACATACAAATTATGGGTACACATGAATACCTGATTCTTATATACATACAAATTACGGGTACACATGAATACCCGATTCTTATATACATACAAATTATGGGTACACATGAATACCTGATTCTTATATACATACAAATTATGGGTACACATGAATACCTGATTCTTATACACATACAAATTATGGGTACACATGAATACCTGATTTTTATACACAAATAAATTATGGGTACACATGAATACCTAATTCTTATATACATACAAATTATGGGTACACATGAATACCTGATTCTTATATACATACAAATCATGGGTACACATGAATACCTGATTCTTATACACATAGAAATTATGGGTACGCATGAATACCTAATTCTTATATACATACAAATTATGGGTACACATGAATACCCGATTCTTATATATACAAATTATGGGTACACATGGATACCCGATTCTTATATACATACAAATTATGGGTACACATGAATACCTGATTCTTATATACATACAAATTATGGGTACACATGAATACCTGATTCTTATATACATACAAATTATGGGTACACCTGAATACCTGATTCTTATATACATACAAATTATGGGTACACATGAATACCCGATTCTTATATACATACAAATTATTGGTACACATGAATACCTGATTCTTATATACATACAAATTATAGGTACACATGAATACCCGATTCCTATATATACATACAAATTATGGGTACACATGAATATCCGATTCTTATATACATACAAATTATGGGTACACATGAATACCCGATTCCTATATATACATACAAATTATGGGTACACATGAATACCCGATTCTTATATACATGCAAATTATGGGTACACATGAATACCCGATTCTTATATACATACAAATTATGGGTACACATGAATACCCTATTCTTATATACATGCAAATTATGGGTACACATGAATACCCGATTCTTATATACATACAAATTATGGGTACACATGAATACCTGATTCTTATATACATACAAATTATGGGTACACATGAATATCCGATTCTTATATACATACCAATTATGGGTACACATGAATACCTGATTCTTATATACATACAAATTATGTGTACACATGAATACCTGATTCTTATATACATACAAATTATGGGTACACATGAATACCTGATTTTTATACACAAATAAATTATGGGTACACATGAATACCTAATTCTTATATACATACAAATTATGGGTACACATGAATACCCGATTCTTATATACATACAAATTATGGGTACACATGAATACCTGATTCTTATATACATACAAATTATGGGTACACATGAATACCTGATTCTTATATACATACAAATTATGGGTACACCTGAATACCTGATTCTTATATACATACAAATTATGGGTACACATGAATACCTGATTCTTATACAGGTACAAATTATGGATATACATGAATACCTGATTCTTACATACATGCAAATTATGAGTACACATGAATAACTGATTCTTTTGGTGTCGTATAAACACACTTTATAGTACATGTATTATATCCAATAATTCAATACACAGAAACTACAGTCATTGTATAGTAAGCATAACTAAGTTCTGCCCACTAGTGACACAGCGGTATGTCTGCGGACTCACACCACAGGTTGAACAGAGCAGAGATAGCCTATTTTGTAGCTTTGTGCTTAATTATAAATAAACAAACAAACCAAGTTCTATAAGTTCAGTTCATCTCGTTTATTATATACAGGATATAAAATAATAAACGAAGTAGGCATGGACCGGATGTTATAAACACTCTCTTGTGAGGTTCTACAAATAAAGTTTTATCATATTTTACTCATTCTTACCTTGTTTCCTTACTTTTTGGTGAACCTATTCTTACACTTGTCCACCACTGGTATAGCGGTAAGGCTACAGATTTATAATGCTAAAATAAGGGGTTCAATTCCCCTCGGTAGACTCAACAGAGAGCCTGATATGTCTTTGCTATAAGAAAACACACACACACATAAAAATATTCCACTTTGTAATAACAATGGAACAGCATATCGACCATAAACCATTATTCTCATTAGAAACTTGCATAGAATCAGTAAGGGCAGGTTTATTTCAAACTCACTGTGACGTAATGCCACTCAAACCACCGACCTATATGCAAAGCTATCCAGTAGATGGTGTTGTATTATACAATACGTGAAAAACACTTTTCAAAAATCAAGTAATTGAATGGATGGCTAACATCAATCCTTCAAAAAACAATGTAAACAAGATAGTAGGGAAGACGTTTGTATCATCCACACATAACAAGCACACAGTTTAGTAGTATGTTAAAAGCTAAAAATACGATAAATTAAACTCAATAGTAATTAAATAATTACATTATATTGTTATATGTTATTTCTTGCTTATGCTATTATGTAGGGATAATTCAATTGCCATCTTTATTGTCTCCTTTGCGCTCTTTTTAAAGAACCGAAATCTGCCATCCATATATTTACTTCCTTTTTTACAAAAGGTTTTCTTTACTTGTTTGTTTGTTGTTTTAATGCAGTGTTTCATTAAACATAGAAAGGTTGTATTTATAACAAAGTTCTAAATACAATGAGGTTGCAACGTAATATTTATTGCTTATCTATTATTGGCTACTAATTCCTGTTTCACCTGTCCTTAAACTATCTAAAGGGACAACAGATGTTTGTGAAAAAGCTAGCTTCAAGGGGTAATGATAACATAGTTTAAACTAGAATTGTGAGTTTTTTAAAAATTACTACTACTTATTAATAATACATATAAAAGCTGATCCTCCGTTTGAAACTATGTCACCTCAGTGAAATTGGTTGACACAGTTGTTTGTTTTTGTTTTTAAGTTATCATGTGATAAAGAAAGAACTGGAAAAAAAATCCAGAAATCCAAACTTTTGCTATGATATTTACAGACATTATCAGAACTTGTGACTCAGTCATTACATGGATATTGTTATAAAAGGAAACAATATACAGTATTGTAAGGTTCTGATGAATTGTCGATGAGATATTTAAAATAATATTTTGCTGAACAATCTGAACCATCCTTATATAGTATACTAATATACTGACTGCCTGATGAAGAACAATACGCTTTTGTAGCTTGTGAAACTGGAAAGTTAAGACTTTATTTATTTTCAAAATAAATTAAAAGAATTATAGATGCACTCAAAGTAAACAGGGTGAGAGTCATTCTCGAAATAATCAGACTTATGGTCAGTTTCTTGACTGACTATAGGCCTGTTTTTCTGTTTGAGGTTGTATATAGGCCTATTATGTGATGACGAGCAGCCCATTTGAAGTGAAAATGTATTTCAGGACGGCTTGTATGGGTATTAACACTTTTACCAAAATAAAGCAGAGAACAACCAGAGGTCACCTTTGTTAACCCGAAGATGACGTTAGGAGGTCGAAACGTTGTTCTCTACTTCAGTCTGGTAAAAGTGTTAATACCCACACCAGCCTTCCTGAGATACATTTGTAGGTCTATTTGTTAAATTCGAGGACGCTAGGCGAGGTTCTTCATTCAGAGATTGAAAGTACAAATTAAATATCATATGTATTTGTTTATTACACGCTAGAGACTGGCCAATAAAAACCAATTTAGTTCAGATAGACTTTGTAGGTTTTAACACGTTATTTTTAGCATTGAATTATACGAGAAGAACTATTTCAGAGTTTCTAATGCATTATTTACAACATTGAAGACCACACGGAAGACACTTCGTAGCTACCGATACTTCTTAGTTTTGTTGTTTACAACGTAATACTTGGAACATTGAAGGACTAGAGAAACTTACTTCAAAGTAATGACTTTATCATCACGAATTACTTCATAGTTTATGATCTGTTTGTCGTACGACGACGTAGTTCTTAGTTTTTAATGCGTTATTTATAACACTAAATAGTTACTTGCTATTTATAACATGCTATTCAAACCGTTAAATACCATTATTGAAATACTTTGTAACTTGTTATTAGCAACAATGAAACTTACAGGTTGAGTTACTTCTAATTCGTGACGTGTAATCTATACGTTCATTACTGTTAGCTACTTCCTATTCATAGAATCTTGCTCGTAACTTTGAAAGCCGTAAGAGGTTTATAACGTTTTCTTTTTATTTGTGTTACTCGTTGGCTCACTGCAACAATAATTCCACCATACGACATTTCGGGATATTTACTGGACTTGGTGATAAGATTTAGTTCAATATTAGAGTAACTTATTAGAGATTTAGTTCGTAATAGGCATGACTTTCTTCAGGTCTATTTAACTATGAGGTAACAGCCAACCCTATGTGTAGATTTAGTTCTTTGCAAGGTAATAGGTGTAATTTCTGGAAACTGAGTTGAATACAACGTAACAGGCATAGATAGCTTTCTGGATATTTAATTCAACATAAAATAAAAGACGTAGCTTCCTGGAGATTTAATTCAACATAAGATAACAGGCATAGCTTTCTGAAGATTTAATTCAGCATAAAATAACAGGCATAGCTGTTCTGGAGATTTAATTCAACATAAGATAACAGGCTCAGCTTTCTGGAGATTTAATTCAGCATATGATAACAGGCATAGCTTTCTATAGATATAAATCTCTGTAAAGTATCAGGTTTAGTCTTTTTTCTGGCCCATTTCGTTTAATATACGATAAAATCTGTAACTTTCTGGAGATTTAAATCTATACAAATATTATGCGTAAGTTTTCACTGTTTAATTTAATACCAAATAAAAACTCTAACTTTTGGAACTTTAACGCAGCGGAAAGTGTAGCTCTACTTACATATTATTCAAGAGAATATCATAAAAGTAATGTTTGAAAACTTAGCTCACTGAAAAGTGTACCTGTCTAGAGATTTAAATTAGTGCATGTTAAAAAACGAAAATAGAAATAGTGAAATTTCTAATCGTGTCGTAGGTGGTTTCACTAGAATAAAACAAAAATATTTCAACTCTCTATGATAAGCCTAACATTAGGCTTAACCTGAGGATCGTCAGTTACGATAAACGATTGTTTGCAACAATTAGTTATGTCTTTTAAAAGAAGATGTTATGTTCCCTTGTTTGTGGTGATGTGATGCATGTAACATCCTTCAAGTGAAGGTTATATTCTTAACCCTTACTTTTTTGCTTCAAAGCTACAGAAATTTTATAAGGTGAAATAATACAGCTTAAATGAGATATTTCATTTATATGGTTGAAAGTTCCGATCCCTCGAAAAGCAGGCTTTAAAACCATACGAATGAAGTTGTGAACACTTCAATGTTTGTTTTTCATACTAATGACACGTCTGTTAACAGAATATATATTTAAATATGAGTTATTATGCAGAATTTGAAAGTAGAGTGAGCGAACCTGTGTGGCTTTCCATTTACAATAAGAAGGTGCATATTAAATAAGTGTAAGTCGTTATACGATAACAGTATTGATTCAGTCAACTCGGTTGTCTATATGAAAGGTTGAAGTGCATACGTTTTCTTCCACGTTACTATACCTTCTACAGAAGACCGGAATTCGGCAATGTAGTGATTTTGATACTGACCTAGTTATATGAACAGCAAATAAAATATAGAAATTGTTCTGCTGCTTTTCTTAGCGACTAAGTCAGGAGAATGAAACTGTCGAAATTTGACACGACTTTAACAGCTAAGTTTCAATATATTATTACTTGTAACAATGGCCAGCTAAAGGCACTGCAGAACGGAGATCAGGATTTTTGAAATTTTTTAACGGTGGCCAGCAAAAAAAACAACACAAAAACAATCAGTGCAAGAAAACATAAGTCAGGGATTCTGATTTTGTAATTGGTCAGTGAAAAACATGTAACATAGAGATCATAGTGTCTAAATATGTGCGTTGTCAGTAAAAACACATTATGAAACACAGTTCAGGGTATTAAAATCTGTAAGTCAAAAGTCAAAAAACACAGTGCTGAACATAGGTCAGGGTGCAAGGTTATGTAAGTGGTCAGCAAAATATATGTTATAGAATAGAGGCCAGGGTGCCAAATTATGTAAGTGGTTAGCCAAACATATATTGCAGAATGCAGTTTAAGGTGTTTGATTCCGGAGCGGTTGTCAACGAAATACATGCTGTAATACAAAGGGTACAAGGGTTGTTTTCATTTTTAAAGTATGTTTTACGTTTTAAAAGAGATACAATTTTTTTCCATTTTTAAAGTATGTTTTATATATTACAAGGGATACAAATGTTGCTTTCATTTATAAAGTATGTTTTATATTTTATAAGAGATATAGCATTGTTTTTATATTTAAAGTATGTTTTATGCTTTAATAGGAACACAAGTGTCTTCAGTTTTAAAGTATGTTTTAAACTTTACAAGAGATACAAGTGTTGTTTTCATTTTTAACGTATGTTTTAAGTTTTACTATAAATACAAGTGTTTTGTTTTTTAAAGTATTTTTAATATTTTACAAGATATACAAATGTTGTTTTCATTTTTAAAGTATGTTTTACAAGGGGACACAAATGTTTTCACTTCAAAAGTATGTTTTACAAAGGATAGAGGAGTTGTTTTCATTTTAAAGCATTATTAATGTCTTACAAGAGATACTAGTGCTCTTTTCAGTTTTAAAGTGTGTTTTATGTTTTAAAAGAGATACAAGTATTATTTTCATTTTCAAGGTATGTTTTACAAGAGATTCAAGTATTGTTTTCATTTTAAAAGTATGTTTTATGTTCTAGAAGAAATAGAAGAGTTGTTTTCTTTTTAAAGTATCTGATATGTTCTGGAAAAGATAGAAGTGTTTTTCAAGTTTTAAAGTATGTTTTATGTTTTACAAGAGATATAAGTGTTGTTTTCATTTTTTAAGGATGTCTTATATTTTACAAGAGATCGAAATGTTGTTTTCATTTGTAAAGTACAAGTGCTGTTTTCATTTTTATAGTAACTTTTATATTTTGATAGGGATACAAGAGTTGTTTCCATTTTCAAAGTACGTTTTATGATGTATAAGAAATAAAAGTGTCGTTTCCATTTTTAAAGAATGTTTAAATTTGTACAAGAGATAGAAGATTTTTTTTCTTTATTCAAGTATGTTTTATGTTTTGCAAGATATACAGGTGTTATTTTGACTTTTAAAGTATGTTTTACGTTTTACAAGAGGTACAAATGTTTTCATTTTAATGTTTATTTTATGTTTTACAAGGGACAGAGGTGCTGTTTTCATTTTAAAGTATGTTTTACGCTTTGCAAGAAATACAAGGGATGGTTTAATTTTTAGTTGTTTATGTTTTCAACAGATACAAGTGTTATTTTAATTTCTAAATTATGTTTCATGTTTTGTTTTGTTTTGAATTTCGCACAAAGCTACTCGAGGGCTATCTGTGCTAGCCGTCCCTAATTTAGCAGTGTAAGACTAGAGGGAAGGCAGCTAGTCATCACCACCCACCGCCAACTCTTGGGCTACTCTTTTACCAACGAATAGTGGGATTGACCGTCACATTATAACGCCCCCACGGCTGGAAAGGCGAGCATGTTTGGCGCAACGGGGATGCGAACTCGCGACCCACATATTACGAGTCGCACGCCTTAACACGCTAGGCCATGCCGGGCCTGTTTCATGTTTTACAATAGATAGAAAAGTTGTTTTGATTTTTAAAGTATATTTTATGTTTTACAAGAGATATAAGTGTTGTTTTCTATTTCAAAGTATGTTTTATGTTGTGGAAGAGATACAAGTGTTGTTCTCATTTTAAAGTATATCTTATGTTTCACTAGAGAGAGATGTGTTGTTTTCATTTTCAAAGAATATTTTACGTTTCCAAAATACACAATGGTTGGTTTAATTTTTAAAGTATGTTTTATATTTTCCTATAGTTATTAGTGTGTTTTTTTCTTTTCTAAAGTATGTTTTATGTTTTACAAGAAATACAAGGACTGTTTTCATTTTTAAAGAATATTTTACGTTTTCCCAAAGGTACTATGGTTGATTTAATTTATGAAGTATGTTTTATGTTTTCCAAGAGATAGAAGTTGTTTTTTTTTCATTTCTAAAGTATGGTTTTTGTTTCACAAGTGATACAGGTGTTGTTTTCATTTGTAAAGTGTGTCTTCTGTTATGCAAGATTTAGAAGTGTTGTTTTCATTTTAAAGAATGTTTAATGTTTTACAAGAAGTTAAAAGATTGTTTTAATTTTTAAAAAATGTTTTATGTGTTCCAAGAGATGCAAGTGCTGTTTTCATTTTTAAAGTAAGTTTTATATTTTGATAGGGATACAAGTGTTGTTTTCATTTTTAAAGTAGGTTTTATGTTTTATAAGAAAAAAATGTTGTTTTCATTTTTAAGGTATTTTTATGTCTTCCAATTATGTTTTACGATTTACAAGAGATATAAGTGTTGTTTTTATTTTCAAGTATGTTTTATGCGATACAACTGATACAGGTGTTCTCTTCATTTGTAAAGTATGTTTTATGTTTTGGAAGAGGTAAAATTTTGTTTTCAACTCCAAAGTATGTTTTATGTTTTACAAGAGATAAAATTGTCGTTTTCATTTTTAAAGTATGTTTCATGATTTTCAAGATATTCAAGTGTTGGTTTCATTTTTAAAGAATCTTTTATGTTTTACAAAAGAGTCAAATTTTCTTTTCATTGTTAAAGTGTGCTTTACGTTTTACAAGAGATACAAAGTTTGTTTTCATTTCTAATCTATGTTTTACCTTTTTCAAGAGATAGAAGGGTTGGTTTTTCTTTAAAGTATGTTTTATATATTCTAAGAGATATAAGTGTTGTTTTCATTTTAAAGTATGATTTATATTTTACAAGTGATACAAGTTTGTTTTCATTTTTAAAGTATTTTGACGTCTTACATGAGATACATTTTCAACTATGTTTTACTTTTTACAAGAGATAGAAGTGTTGCTTTTATTTTGTAAATGCTCTTATGTTTTACAAAAGATAGAAGTG
Organism: Tachypleus tridentatus; assembly: GCF_004210375.1. Taxonomy (NCBI): domain Eukaryota; kingdom Metazoa; phylum Arthropoda; class Merostomata; order Xiphosura; family Limulidae; genus Tachypleus; species Tachypleus tridentatus. The sequence goes on from NC_134837.1 coordinate 9,984,603, forward strand.
TTGTTTTCAATTCCAAAGTATGATTTATATTTTACAAGAGATACAAGTATTGGTTTCATTGTTAAAGTAAGTTCTGTATTTTGATTGGGATAAAAGAGTTGTTTTTATTTTTTTAGGTATGTTTTATGTGTTACAAGAAATAAAAGTGTTGTTTTCATTTTTAAAGAATGTTTAAATTCATCCACGAGATAGAAGATTTGTTTTCTTTATTAAATATATTTTATGTTTAACCAAGGATACAGGTGTTGTTTTAATTTTTATAGTATGATTTACGTTTGGCAAGATATTTAAGTGTTGGTTTCATTTTTAAAGTATGTTTTATGTTTTACATAAGTGACAAGTTTTCTTTTCATTTTTAAAGTATCACAAGAGATACAAGGTTTATTTTCATTTTTAATGTATGTTTTATGTTTTCCAAGAGATACAAGTGTTGTATTAAAGTTTTAAGGAATGTTTTGTGTTTTAAAGAGATATAAATGTTTTATTTTTATTTTTAAAGTATGTCTTATGTTTTACAAGAGATAGAAATGTTGTTTCATTTGTAAAGTATGTTTTATGTTTTACAAGAGATACAAGGGTTGTTTTCATTTTAAAAGTATATCTTATGTTTTACAAGAGATAATATGTGTTATGTTATTTTAATGTATGTTTTATGTTTTACAAGAAATACACGTGTTATTTTTATTTTTATGTATTTTTCACGATTTTCAAGAGATACAAGGGTTGGTTTTATTTTTAAAGTATGTTTTATGTTTTACATGTGATATTAGTGTTTTTTTCATTGCTAGAGAATGACTTATGTTTTAGAAAGGATACAGGTTTTGTTTTCATTTTTAGTATATTTTTTGTTTTACAAGAGATTCAAGTGTTGTTTTCATTTTTAAAGTATGAAATTATGTTTTAAAGAGATACGATTGTTGTTTTTATTTTTAAAGTAAATTTTATATTTTGATAGGGATACAACTGCCGTTTTCATTTTCAATGTATGTTTTACGTTTTGGAACAGATACAAATGTTGGTTTTATTTTTAAAGTATGTTTTATGTTTTACAAAATAGACAATTTTTTCATTTTTAAAGTATGTTTTACGTTTTATAAAAAAATCAAGGTTTTATTTCATTTTTAATGTATGTTTTACGTTTTGCAAGAAATACAAGGTTTCGTTTCATTTTTGAAATATATTTTATATCTTACAAGAGATAAAAGTGTTTTTTTCATTTTTAAAGAATGATTTATGTTTAAAAAGGGATACAGCTGTTCTGATTTTCAAAGTATGTTTTATGTTTTACAATAGATATAAGAGTGGTTCTCATTTTTAAAGTATGTCTTATGTTTCACAAGAGATAGAATTGTTGTTTTAATTTTATAGAATGTTTTATGTTTTCCAAGAGATACAAAAGTGTTTTTCATTTCTAAAGTATATTTTATGTTTTACAAAGAATACAGGTGTTGGTTTCATTTTTAAAGTATGTCTTATGTTATGCAAGAGATAGAAGTGTTGTCTTTATTTTAAAGTATGTTTTATGTTTTAATAGGGACACAAGTGTTTTCAGTTTTAAAGGATGTTTTATGCTTTACAAGAGATAAAAGTGTTATTTTTATTTTAAAGTTTTTTATGTTTTATTAGAAGTAAAGTGTTCTTTTCATTTTTGAAATATTTTTTATGTTGTACAAGATATAAAAGTGTTGATTTCATCTTTAAAGTGTTTTATGTTTTGCAAAAGACGCACTTATGGTTTTCACTCTTAAGATATATTTTATGTTTTATAAGATATGCCATTGTGATTTTCACTTTTGAGACATGTTTTATGTTTAATAAGAAATGCATCGTTGGTTTTTACTGTTAAAACATATATGAAATTGATACATTAATTTTCTCCATTGACATTTGTACATCACAAAACCTAAGTTTATGTCAAATAACTTTAGTCAGTGCTTATTGTTTAAAATCGGGAATATTCTAATCATTTACACAGTGCCAGTTTTAAATAAAGTATAAATTATTTACGAGAATTTCGAAAAAAAAACAGTTTTGATGAGATGAATGCGAACTTATAATAAAATGAACGACAGATGATGCAAGAATAAATGAAATAGAGCAAACAAACATTCCAGCACAAGTATGTTTGTAAAATTAAAATTTAGGTAATGATCTAAGCTTAAACATTAGACATTAAGAAACTAAACAACACTGAATGATTATACAGTATGTTTGTAAAATTAAAATTTAGGTAATGATCTAAGCTTAAACATTAGACATTAAGAAACTAAACAACACTGAATGATTATACAGTATGTTTGTAAAATTAAAATGTAGGTAATGATCTAAGCTTAAACATTAGACATTAAGAAACTAAACAACACTGAATGATTATACAGTATGTTTGTAAAATTAAAATGTAGGTAATGATCTAAGCTTAAACATTAGACATTAAGAAACTAAACAACACTGAATGATTATACAGTATGTTTGTAAAATTAAAATGTAGGTAATGATCTAAGCTTAAACATTAGACATTAAGAAACTAAACAACACTGAATGATTATACAGTATGTTTGTAAAATTAAAATTTAGGTAATGATCTAAGCTTAAACATTAGAAACTAAATAACACTGAATGATTATACAGTATGTTTGTAAAATTAAAATAATGTAATGATCTAAACTGAAACATTAGACATTAAGAAACTAAACAACACTCAATGATTGTACAGTATGTTTGTTAATTGAAATAATGTAATGATCTTAGCTTAAATAGTAGTTATTAAGAAAGTAAACAACACTCAATGATTATATAGTGTGTTTGTAAAATAATTGCTTAAAGACGTGGCTGGACAGTATTCTGTGTAATTTTGATGTGATTTTATTATATAGCCTCTATTCTTGTTGAAATTTTAAAACAAAATATGTATATATATATATACATATATATATACTTAGATCTTTTGGGCTTACTGATTGAAATGATAAAAGTTGCTCTTTGTTGTATTTTACGTATCAGTAATTTCCATATTGGAACTGGTATTTACCTACAAATCCAACACATCACGAGAAGTTATAAGATTGCTGTATCTGTTGTTTTCATTTAGTGTGGTGAATAAAAATCACATACGACTGAAAACAAGAAACTAGCATTGGTAATAAAGTCTGGTGTCGCTACTCAGATAACATATTTGGTGTTCGGAATCACGGAACACTTTACTTATTTATACAAGTAACTCAAGTAAACTTAGGCCCAAAATTAATTTCATTTTTAAACCTCAAACAGTGCATCTAAACTTGCCTTGTTATAGACATTCTTCTGATATTAAAATATGGGAAAAACACACAAACACATCTCTATGCAGTAAATATCATAAGAAACCAATTTTCTCTCTGTAAGAAAAGGAGTGAATTAATACCAAGGATACATATAATGTGTTGAAACACAAAAATGTAACATGAAAAAATATTGAACTTAGATTATTCTAGAAAATAGCTACCTAAACGTATAAATAACACAAATTTTAACAACCAGAAGTAGAAAGAAAGAAGTACAATGTGTAAACATATTCAACAACACATTAAACACAGGACTACATGGTACAAGTTTTTACAATCTATGTGGGTAACACCGTATATCAATAATGAATTGATCAAGTATTTACACAAAGCTATCATAAAGTCCGGACTCTGAATAAAAGAATATTATAAAAGATATAAAAACCAATAATTAATAAATACTACGGATATCCCACTCTATTAAGATTAACTAATTTTTTATTCTTTCTCTATTATAGATAATGACGTGAAGATTACTTGTTCGATTTCTCTGATTGTATTGAACTTTCTCCTAAAGTGTAATGGTGTGAACACGAAGCATTCTTACAAATAATGACGTTTCAACGTAAGAGAAACGTTTATCTTCTTCAGGTTTTTCAAGAAGGAGAAGGTTGTGTAATGGTATCTTTATCATATTGTGTCTGCCATATCCACTGCTAACGACGCGTTTGACTCAATACAGAGCTCATAGGTCAGACGAGACGCATCAAACGCGTCAAAGTGGTTGGAACATCATTTATATCAGTCATTTGTAATGGCAGCAGTTGATGCGGAACGCCTTTTTTAAGCTGGTGAAACATTGTTATAATAATTAATTAAACTTGTTTTACAATATCAGTATTAGGCCTATTATATTTTTAACACTAAATACTATATTGAATTTGTCAGAAGTTTCCAAGAGCGACAGTCACACACTACCTTTTGTTTAGAAAAAATAGACTAGCAGATGGCGGAGAGTACTGTTGACTAGATGTCTGTTAGCCCAAAATTAGAGCCAGTTTTGTGCATGTAGTCCTAAAAATGAACAATTAATACATGTACTATTTCCAGTAAGTTGCAATTAGTACTTTATTACGTAATATGTTTGTAACTGTGTGGTTTCTTCGTACTCAGTTATTTGTTAACTTCACAAAAATATTATTTGTAATTGTAAAACAATTGACTACATTTTTTTCTCATTAAGTGAGCCTAACTTTACTTAGTCGTATAGCTTGCTGTTTAATATGTTTTCTTAAATATTCAAGACTATCATATCAGTCTAATAAAAAATGCTAATATGTCACATTATTAACAGTGAATTATTTTTAATGATATAATCTACACATATTTTTGTTAGCACAGAAATTAGGAAGGAATTTCTTTTTCTTTATATTACTTGATGGTCAGTTCTCCAAATTCCTCGAAATAAAGACAAACCTTCCAATACTTGATAGATATAATTGATATCGTAACATATAGTTTAGAGATTTGAGAGATACTATATTTATCAATGTAGCCTTCGAAATAAAATGTCTACTACACGAAATATATTTATCCAAAAAATAAAAGCAGTAATAGTTATTATATACGATATGAATATTCGAGCAACAAGTAGTTTTAACTGAAAATGGCATTGACAATATGAAACTTGATTAGTGGTTTATTATACCAGTAATTAAAGGTTAGAAAGAAACGTGTTTTTGAATTTAGCTAGAATAACACTAAGTCTATCACTATATGACATTTGAATTGGTCTTGTCCAATTAGTAAAACACCAAGATTCTAAGCGGCGGTAAAATGTGAGTCTCTTGATCATGTAGATTCCGCATCGTGCACGTTTCATCGACTAACTGAACCTTCAACGTAAAGTCAGAAAATCAATACCAGACAACCATGCCGGAATAATAAATACTGTTTGTAAGCATCGAATGATAGTTGAAGGAACAAAAGATTCTGAATGGTAAACTGATATTTTGCTAGGTAATTAGGATCGTGATATGGTATTGTTCTCTATAAGCACAGAAATATACCAGCTCGGATATTTTACGGCAGAAACCAAAGGAGATGTGTTAAGACTAGTTCCAGATACAATGTTAATGTTTGGAGGATTACATACGTTCAACAAAAATAAAGCTACGTCATGAATACTTCACGGATTTAATGATTTTAAAGGAAACTGAAGTTAGTCGGAATTAGTTTTGAAAATTTCGGAATTTCAGCAAGTTTTGCATTCCAAAGATATAATCTAATGTTAACAGTGTAGATTTCGTTTTTGTTTGTTGTTAAACGTGGAAGCTCTAAGGTGTAGGAGCTGTGGTGTCAATTCGCTGGTAAAAGAGTTGGCGGTGGGTGTTGATGACTAGCTGCCTTACCTCTAGTCTTACACTGCTAAATTAGGAACAGTTAGAGCAAATAGCCCTCTTGTATCTTTGCACGAAATTCAAAAGACAAACAAACAATAATACAACTTGTAAACGAGAGAAAAAAGGCGTAATAAGCTTCCAAGTGAAAAGGCGTATTTAGATTAACTAAATTATTTATTTTAACGCCTGAAGGCAAAAAAGACGTACAACTCACGAAACTTCGCTTTAACCAAGGTCGAAACATTTCAAAAGAAACATCTCGTTCTTTGGACAAAGAACAGCCCATTATTATGTTTATAGTAGAGACTTTACCCCCTCTCCTCAAGTCAGTGAACCTGTAATGATCCATTACTAACTTAATCTTCTGTACTTGTTGATTTTAACTTAAAAAATACACTTAATCTGTTGAACACGGCTTGGCAAAGCATGCAGCAGGTCATTATTTTGAAAAAAACTATACCTTACTCATGACACGCACTAGTTCTTGTGCATGAGTTTAACATATTATAAATATCTGTAGTATAACCAATCAAAGTATAAAATGACAACAAAATTTTGTTATATTTTTAATAAAGAAAATTTACCTTTTTTATTAGTTCAGTTTTCAGCCTCAACAAGTCTTTTCTTAGAACAAGATAACTTTGCTGTCTGCCATTTTGATTATTCTAACTGATTATTAATTTGAACTTTTTTCTAGAATATCATGAGACGAATTATTTTATTTGAATCGTGCTTATACAAAAATAATGATAATTTAATGAAAATGGTTTCATAATAACTATCAATATGCTTCTTCTTGTAATCGACTGAAATGTCGCCTGAAAACTCTCCATTCAGGTCGATGTTGCAAAATACAACCAACTTTTAGATCAAGATGGTTTCCAGGTAGACGTATTATCTCTCATATAAACGACTCAAAGATCACCAGAAAATCCTATTTTTGGGGGTTAGTGTTACACAGTACAGCTAATTGTTAGATCAACATGGATTCAAGATAGATGTAAATTTTCTTTCCTTTATAATCAACACAATGCAATTAATCCTTAGATCAATACGACCATAAGGTAGCTGTCAGATGGGTAAAGCGTGTATCCCAGTAGGCAATGTGCAGGACTGTGATCTGCGGATATGTTGTTCGCGTTCTATTGCCGCAAAATATATCTGTTGGTACATTGGGGTTGCAGGTTTGTTTTAGAGATAATAGTTAAATCCTAGTATTCAGTCAAAGCAAAAGTGCTCTAAGAAATGCTTTTCCTCTTTTCCATCTACGCTAGCCCTAGTTTAACTGTGTGTGAATTTACGAAAAAAACAAATGAGTTGCTTAATGTTTTCCTTTCCATTACTGGATAGAAACTAATTGTTTGTTCTAGAAACTGATTGTTAGTTTTATTAATCAACAATGCAATTGAACGATCTTGTCACTTCAATAACAGATAATACTAGCTCAGTATACTGACTGAAATGTTCTGAGTCAGTTTCAATCACCCTTGTGTCGTCGACATCTGCTATCTAAAGGATGACAATGAGAACAAGACATATTGGACAAGTTTGTTTTCATCCTGTTATTGACAGGATAAGGTAAATTATAACCAGTAACATCGTTTCCCTGTTCTACAATCCACTACTTGATACTGACCACATTTTAACGCTGCTACTGACATTTTAATTGGTTCTGTAACATCACGAGCTTCAGAATGACGTACTTTATGAAGCCAATCTAAGCACCGTCTTCTGATATTAACCCGTGTAAACCAAACTCATGACAGAAAAGATAATCCCTCCTGACATCTTCGAATTGCTTGCACGTAAAGACGTTTCATTAGTAGTAATGACGGTGCCGCATACGACTGTAGTATAGTATATCACAGAAACTATTAGCTATTCAAACTAAAGGATTCTCAAAGAAAGCTCAACCGGTAGGATAAACACAACAAAGCTTCCAATAGAACCTATAAAATGGACGTATCCTCTTTATAAAAACTTAAGCTTCAATACAATGGGGTTTCGTTATACTAGGGGTAAAGATGAACGTTTCCTCTCTATAAAAACTTAAACTTCAATACAATGGGGTTTCGTTATACTAGGGGTAAAGATGGACGTATCCTCTTTATAAAAACTTAAGCTTCAATACAATGGGGTTTCGTTATACTAGGGTTAAAGATGAACGTTTCCTCTCTATAAAAACTTAAACTTCAATACAATGGGGTTTCGTTATACTAGGGGTAAAGATGAACGTTTCCTCTCTATAAAAACTTAAACTTCAATACAATGGGGTTTCGTTATACTAGGGTTAAAGATGAACGTTTCCTCTCTATAAAAACTTAAACTTCAATACAATGGGGTTTCGTTATACTAAGGGTAAAGATGAACGTTTCCTCTCTATAAAAACTTAAACTTCAGTACAAAGGGGTTTCGTTATACTAGGGGTAAAGATGAACGTTTCCTCTCTATAAAAACTTAAACTTCAGTACAAAGGGGTTTCGTTATACTAAGGGTAAAGATGAACGTTTCCTCTCTATAAAAACTTAAACTTCAGTACAAAGGGGTTTCGTTATACTAGGGGTAAAGATGAACGTATCCTCTTTATATAAACTTAAACTTCAATACAATGGAGTTTCGTTATTATTGGGGGGCTTAGTTTCTAAAGGTGGAATTACAACTTGGAGATCTACAATAATTATTAAAACTATTTATTAAACAGTCACAAGCTACACTTACCAACAGCACAGATGTGGAGAATTTCAAAGGGAAATTGAATCTGACGTGACATGAAAATAGCAGGAAACCGGTACAAATATTAAAAACAGTCACACATAGAAAATACGAAACAAATACCAATAATTAAAACAATTAAATTACAGAAGATCAAAGAGTACCAAGACTAAAGATATCGCGTACGCATATTAACCACGTGTAAAGAACATGTAACTGGTAACATGGTTGATAAATCACATGAACAGATTGGAAACCAGTATCATGACTAGAGTAATCACATGTACAGAATGGAAATCAGTATCATGACTAGAGTAATCACATGTACAGAATGGAAACCAGTATCATGACTAGAGTAATCACATGTACAGAAATGCGATCGGTACTACGGTCAAAGAAATCTAATGCTGAGAACATGCAACGGTACCATAGTCAAAGTATAGTGACTAAAGATACCACACGTACAGAAATTATGAAGGACACCAAGATTTAGTGGTTCTCATGTAGATAATGCGCAACTGGTAACAAGATGATAGAAATAACATGTAAGTAGCATAACAGAGGTAATAAAGTTCTGTAGAATATACAAGCGGAACCAAGATTAAATACACAATATATATAATAAATACGAAACTGCTACCAAAGAATGTAAGTGGAAGATCTGATGACATTCGTAGGCCTTCTTTATTGTTTTAAAGACAATATAGATCAAAATTCAACAGCTTAAGTAATAATTATTGAAGAATTCAGGTGGCGCTTTCAAGCTAATCTGGTGTTATCTCCCCACCATTTTTTAACATTTCAGATAATCACCTCAAAAAATTCTTTGTCCTTAATTTGATCTAAAGTAACAACATCAAACTTTATATGACAAAACATCGCTTAATTAAAGTCATGAAAAGAGTGTAATAATATGTTTGTTTTAATGTCGCGCAAAACTACACGAGGCCCATCTGTGCTAGCCGTCCCTAATTTAGCAGCATAGGACTAGAGGGAAGGCAGCTAGTCATCACCATTCACGGCCAACACTTGAGCTACTCTTTTACTAACGAATAGTGGGATTGACCGTCAGTATTATAACATCCAAACGGCTGAAAGAGCAAGCATGTTTGGTGTGACAGGGATTCGAACCTACAACCCTCAGATTGCTAATCGACGCGTCATAACCACTTGCCCATATTATATAATATATATCTTCACACCTTACTTGTAATCAGGATGTATTTTTGAAATTATCTTCAATGGAATATTTACTTAAGGATTTTGTGGCAGGAGCAACTTCGAAAATATACTCTATATTCCATTTACTGACTATGGAGCTCATTTCTCGTTTAACAGCGAGTCGAAAACTGAATGCGTCAAGTGTTACAGACAGAAAATGAAACATTAAACATGGCGAAAAGTGTTAGGAGATGAAACAGACAATAGAATATTAAACACAAGTTTGCTCTTGTTTGTTCACTATTCAATAACAAACAGATAATACCAGCTTCTCGTCGTGTCGTCAACATCTGATTTGCTGATTATATAACATCGATTCATGACGTGGATCAATGTTACACAATACATATTAGCCATCAATTAAGCAACTTTTACATAATGACGTTTATAAAAAGAATATTATTCTATTAAAACAATGGATTCTTTCTTGAAATTGATGTTCGTAACGCATTGGATGCTCACTTCACTGAATGTTCAGTGCCACTGGATTGAAAGCAAAGGTTATGGGTTAGATAAATCTACTTTGACACTGATTTCTTTAGTGATATTGTACATCATATTTAACTTCATAGGTTTTCCTTTTAACTTTATGTTTTTATAAATTACGTATATCAGGAATAATAAAATAATTGCAAATTGAATTTCATATTGAGTTTTCCACAACTTAGACTCAAAAGGAAAATTCTTGTTCTATATAAAACAAGATCGATTTTAACCGAATAGAGTGACACAAACGATTATAATTTATACCTTATTTATACTTAATGTCACTTAGGTGAATGTTATTTATTTTCTAAAAATATCCACCTGAAACAATCTTTCGAAAAATAATTTGAGCTCACGTTCATTACAAAATACTCTTCATTATTTGATTACGAGTTTCATGTAATAACATAAAGTTTACCGAGTGCTAGGCCTAATTCTGTAATAGCGTTAAACAATAATTTAGTTGTTAATTGTCACGTACTAATATCTAATACTTCTTTCAGAGACAAACTTAATATTCTCAGGACTGAAGGACCACACAAACCGACCAGCTAACTCGCTATCCCTATAAACAAACAAATAGTATAAAAGCCTAATCAATCAGTAACACTTTTTCTTATATATTCCTTAGCCTTTTATAAAATTCCAGACGTTAAGCCATGTGCTGAACACGAAATGACCTCTTCAGTCGAAACGACAATACAAACGTTTAAGTATATAAACATAACGTACAACAAGCGTACAACTAGTTCTGTGTATTTCATATTAATATCTGTTTACAAAGTTGTGCCGACGTTTATCAGAACAAGATTATTTTATTAAAAGAAATATTTAGTAAAATTATCCACAATTAGAACAAGGGCTTTGCGTTAGTTCAGTCATATGGCAATTACAAGATTTCCATCAAAGTTTTTGTTTTGGTTTATCTCTCGGTTAACAGTAAAATTCTCTCTCCACCTGATTTGGTACGCAGATAGCTGATTCAACTACCAAATGCACAATAACTTTTTTTTATTGTACATTAGCTTATATTCGACTTAAATTTATACTGTAGAGAGTTTATTTTTTTGTTATGGACAAGAAGGCCTAAGCGTTGTTTCATGTTGGTCTATGGGTTCTAAAAAATACCAGCAATAACCAGGAACGTACGTAACGAACCTTTTTTTTAAGCCTACAGCTATTCTCGAACAGTAAGGCGAAAGAATGCACCATTAAAACTAATGTTACGTAAGAAATTAATTGAAATTGCCAACAAAATCATACGATTAATCTAAGTAATCTTTTGTTTCATTGGACTGTTGACAGAGTTAATGTACACTGTAGACAGGTTATGAGGTCATGCGGCGAGATTAGTTAATGGGAGTTTTCTTTTTTCTGGTTCACTTGCTGTTTTAGTTTTGTAATGTTTCTAAATAAAATATTTCATTGTTTGTGAGGGGAAAAGCACGACTTGTTTTTTTGCGCAAAACTTTTGTTTGGTTTGTTTTGAATTTCGCACAAAAGCTACGCGAGGGCTATCTGCGCTAGAGGGAAGGTACGCAGTTATCACCACCCACCGCCAACTATTCGGCTACTCTTTTACCAACGAATAGTGGGATTGGCCGAAATATTATAACGCCCCCAAGACTGAAATGGCGAGCATGTTTGGTGTGACAGGGAATCGAACCCGCAACCCTCAGGTTACAAGTCGAGTGCTTAACTACCTGGCCGTGCCGGGTCTTTTGCGCAAAGTTACGTGAGAGGCTAATCTGATATAATGTGGTCCGTAATTTCAAACTGATAAATTAGAGGGAAAGACTGTTTGTTTTAGCACAAGACGACATTCAGTTACCTGTCGTGTCCACCGCAGGGAATCAAACCCTTATTTTAGAGTTGTAAGTACGTAATCTTACCGCTGTCACATTGGGAGAGAGACGTCAACTAGTTAGAGATAATATTAACATCTCTTTGTTTGATCTAAGAGTATGATTTGATCGTCTCTCACGTAGCACGCTCAGCCTTTATGCACGAAGCACGACTACGTGGTAATGGACCGCGAACAATGAACCCTTGAACTCACAATCCAGCATAATTTCGCAATATCAAGAATAATTGAATATATTCTTCTGAAAATTACCTATAATTAATTCTCATGTGCATAGCTAAAAGCAGGTAGCAATTAATCAACTGATACTAACAATTTTATTTATTTTTAAACACAATTTCTCATCTGTTTTTTTTTTTTTGTGAATGTGGATTCTCTCTGAAAATGGAGAATGGGCTGTTAATATCTTATGTTGTTCAACAAATAACAAATAACGAAATGCAAATATAAGACGTTTTTTAGAACGTTTATCTTCGCAAAACTCCTTTTAGTGGAGGAGTTTCTAAAAATACATGACGTAGGATGACGTAGGATGTTCCATTTTACAATTCCTTTTACAATGAAAATCATGTAAAGACACGTGTTGTAGAACGTGCCATTTGGCAAAAAATTACTTTAGTGGAGGTATTTGTAAACACACACAGGATTGAGCATTTCATTTAGTAGAAATCCTTTCAATGGAGAAGGTTCTAATTGTGATGAATGATAATATCCATGAATAATCAGTAGTGAAAACTACTCTCATCACTTGAAGATTAGGCCTGCTGCTTTTCATAACACTGAAAGGTTTAGAAAAAAACGAGCCGTTTTGCATATAAACATCGATAGTACTTTCTTTCATGTATATTAACTCTATTAGGCACAAATGGGTCTACGCCACCTCGAGGCCAACTTTTCACCATTGAACTAAACAAATTATAAAAAATAAAGTTGTAGTTGTTTTCCCACACACTTTAAAAAAAAAAAACATTTTGCCCCTGGTGGCACAGCGGTATATCTGTTGATTCACTCCACTAGAAACCAGGTTTCGATACTCGTGGTGGACAGAGCACAGATAGCCCATCGTGTAGCTTTGTGCTTAGTTAGAAACACACATACAAAATATTGCAATGTTAAAACTGATTGAATAAAAAATCTTTATTTAAGTTAATGTACAAATATTGAAGTTCTTGGTTTGATTTCAAATAGAGAAATATTTATGTAAAAATGGCTACAAGTGGGTTTTCTCGACATCACTGATTATTATTTCATCACGGCGATTGTACGAGAAGTCTTTCTGTTTTCTTAGTGTATTTGTACTTCTGTTACCGTTATGTCTGAACTAGCATACCTTACACCACTATGAACAGTACACACTCATACGATCGTTAAGAATTCTGACACTCAGTTACACAACCCCCTTTAAAACATGTGGTCAGCTTCCGGTTAGTTACCTCTTGCTTTCTTTGTGAACCTGACGATGGCCGAAGAAGGCCGAAACGTTGTTCGCTCCTCTACGTAAAATATATTTTCTCAACCCAAACGAGCCGTTTTTACATATATAGAAAACATTAGTGTTTTTCAATTTCCAGAATTTTGTCTGAGCAAAATAAGGCCAGGTGGTTAAGGGCGCTCGACTCGTAATCTGTCGAATCCCCGTTACACCAAACATACTCGCCCTTTCAGCCGTGGAGGCGTTATAATGTGTCGGTTAATCCCACTATTCGTTGGTAAAAGAGTAGCCCAAGAGTTGGCGGTGGGTGGGGAAGACTAGTTGCCTTCACTCTATTCTTACACTGCTAAATTAGGAACGGCTAGCGCACATAGCCCTCGCATAGCTTTCCGTAAAATTCAAAACAAACAAAAGCAAAATACGCCACTTACTGCCCGCTAAAAAGAAAGATATAAAGTTTGAAATAAGATGGCGATAATTTGACCTCGTAACTTGAATACAAGCGTAATTTCATCGACTTCTGATCAATCACTGCATTCCAGTCTTGTTTGTCATAGCGTGATGTAGTTGTTTATATCTTGAGAAGCCATTTTAGGCACCGAATTAAAATTGTTTGTTCCTTTCCTTATCAAATGTATAAGCCAATATGGGTTCCGTTTCAGTGGATATTGTCACAGAGATTGAAAGAAAGTGGTAGAATAGAACCTTAACTTGGTGACTTGTTAGAAAGCTTTTGTTAAAAGCTTGATTTGTTATTTTCATCATTATTTCAGTAATAAAAGTGAAAGGAAAAGAAAATGAGGTAGGCCTAATTGAATCATTTTACTCTTTTTTTTTCTGTGTGAAATTTCGTTGCGACAATAAAACCTAAGTGACTGTTTGAATATAAAAAAAACAACATCAAACATGTTAAAATGTGTGTCTTGTGTGCGTGTGTATGTGTGTATATATATATGAAACAGGCTACATTTATTAACTATTCCGATTAACAAATTTTTAAGGATAGTCTGCTCTTGGTATGGTCAAATGTTTGTTCTTTTTGTGCACTAATGATCGTGAAAATTCACACGTTATTTTTCAAACCAAAACCAAGATAAAATTTACAGATTCATTAAATAAGAAATTTAAAGAAACGTTCATGAAGATTAACAAAAATACAAAATTATTAATTATAATTAAAACAAATATAAGCATTTGTACTTGTTTCTTAATAAACACGCAGGACAATGAAATGATTTATAACTCCAAATTTATACAAATATCAAACTTATAGATGCGATATTTTATTTTCTAGTGAAAATCTTTAGAAGGTTTATTTATTTTATTCTATGGTTCTTTAGGATTTCTAAATGAATTAAAACAAATCGTAGCACGAATACGTCGAGTCGACGAACCCTGATGATATGTGGTTTATCTTGTGGACCAGGGTGAGAACATGAATTACAAAGTTTGGTGGTATGTGGTTTATCTTGTGGACCAGGGTGAGAACATGAATTACAAAGTTTGGTGAGATGTGGTTTATCTTGTGGACCAGGGTGAGAACATGAATTACAAAGTTTGGTGAGATGTGGTTTATCTTGTGGACCAGGGTGAGAACATGAATTACAAAGTTTGGTGAGATGTGGTTTATCTTGTGGACCAGGGTGAGAACATGAATTACAAAGTTTGGTGAGATGTGGTTTATCTTGTAGAGCAGGATGAGAACATGAATTACAAAGTTTGGTGATATGTGGTTTATCTTGTAGAGCAGGATGAGAACATGAATTACAAAGTTTGGTGATATGTGGTTTATCTTGTAGAGCAGGATGAGAACATGAATTACAAAGTTTGGTGATATGTGGTTTATCTTGTAGAGCAGGATGAGAACATGAATTACAAAGTTTGGTGATATGTGGTTTATCTTGTAGAGCAGGATGAGAACATGAATTACAAAGTTTGGTGATATGTGGTTTATCTTGTAGAGCAGGATGAGAACATGAATTACAAAGTTTGGTGATATGTGGTTTATCTTGTAGAGCAGGATGAGAACATGAATTACAAAGTTTGGTGATATGTGGTTTATCTTGTAGAGCAGGATGAGAACATAGTATGAAATACAAAGTTTGGTGATATGTGGTTTATCTTGTAAAACAGGGTGATAGTATGAAATACAAAGTTTGGTGATATGTGGTTTATCTTGTAGAACAGGGTGATAGTATGAAATACAAAGTTTGGTGATATGTGGTTTATCTTGTAGAACAGGGTGATAGTATGAAATACAAAGTTTGGTGATATGTGGTTTATCTTGTAGAGCAGGATGAGAACATGAATTGAGGCGTTTATGGTTGATGGACAAACAATGGCAACTTTAGTTTTGTTTTTAGTTTGGTTTGTTAGAAATTCAATGGATATCAGAACATATAATATTGAACTATCGCCAAGAAAAACTATGTTGGAATGTTATGTAATTTATGAATGAAAGTTTTAAAAGACGTTCTAACCATTGTATCTATCTGTAAATCGGTAGTTAACTTAATAGAAGTATCGTTAGGTACTATATCTCTATTAGAGGAAACTGAAACAAGCATCTATCTGACAGACTAGAGATGGTCTGTTTTTATAATTATTAGCTAAGTCTCTAGAATCCTAGGGTGATAACCATATCTGTAATATTCGAGATGCTTAAACTAAAACTTACCGTTTAACTCCTGGAAATATGACAGAAGCATAGATGCACCCAGGACTAGAAAACAAAGAGAATGTAATCAGTTATTTACCGTAAACAAATTGTATTAGCACAGCTAAATTACAATAAACTGTATTTGCACAGCTAAATTACAATAAACTGTATTAGCACAGCTAAATTACAATAAACTGTGTTAGCACAGCTAAATTACAATAAACTGTGTTAGCACAGCTAAATTACAATAAACTGTGTTAGCACAGCTAAATTACAATAAACTGTGTTAGCACAGCTAAAGTACAATAAACTGTGTTAGCACAGCTAAAGTACAATAAACTGTGTTAGCACAGCTAAATTACAAGAAACTGTGTTAGCACAGCTAAATTACAATAAACTGTGTTAGCACAGCTAAATTACAATAAACTGTGTTAGCACAGCTAAATTACAATAAACTGTGTTAGCACAGCTAAATTACAATAAACTGTGTTAGCACAGCTAAATTGCAATAAACTGTGTTAGCACAGCTAAATTACAATAAACTGTGTTAGCACAGCTAAATTACAATAAACTGTGTTAGCACAGCTAAATTACAATAAACTGTATTAGTCCAGCTAAATTACAATAAACTGTGTTAGCACAGCTAAATTACAATAAACTGTGTTAGCACAGCTAAATTACAATAAACTGTATTAGTCCAGCTAAATTACAATAAACTGTGTTAGCACAGCTAAATTACAATAAACTGTGTTAGCAAAGCTAAATTACAATAAACTGTGTTAGCACAGCTAAATTACAATAAACTGTATTTGCACAGCTACATTACAATAAACTGTGTTAGCACAGCTAAATTACAATAAACTGTGTTAGCACAGCTACATTACAATAAACTGTGTTAGCACAGCTAAATTACAATAAACTGTGTTAGCTCTGGATGAAAGACAAACAAAGTGTATGAAGCATTCATTCTAACGCTGCTCATTTCCAAAAGAAACGACCTGCAATAATTCCAGCATTCCGTTTGTATCCCAACACGAGTAGGTCACTCCACTACTCAGTCGGTATCCAAGCAGAAACAGATAGCTGAATTACTTCGCTGTTATAGTAACGTGACGAGGTGACTCCAACATTAGGTTGGTAACCACACAGAAGTAGATAACTTAATCTTTAGCCGGTAATGCATCAAGACAATAGAACTCTAATATTTAGTTGGTGTCCCAGTAGGACTAGATGCTCAAGAATTATGATATTTTCCCAAAAGGACTATATTGTTCTAATCTTACAGTTACAAAATATTTTCTTTTCATAATAAAAACTACGAGAAGATTACCAAACATATCACAACAACATATTCTTATAAGCCTGATATACTACTAGTAAATATTGTTATTGACCTAACATGTCACTAAAAAAAAAACATTGTTATAAGCCTAACATACCAAAACATGATCTTGTTGTTAACCTAATATATCACTAGAAAACATTGTTATAAGCCTAACATACCAAAACATGATCTTGTTGTTAACCTAATATATCACTAGAAAACATTGTTATAAGCCTAACATACCAAAACATGATCTTGTTGTTAACCTAATATATCACTAGAAAACATTGTTATAAGCCTAACATACCAAAACATGATATTGTTGTTAACCTAATATATCACTAGAAAACATTGTTATAAGCCTAACATACCAAAACATGATCTTGTTGTTAACCTAATATATCACTAGAAAACATTGTCATAAGCCTGATATACCACTAATATATCTTGTTAATAACCTAACATGTCACTAGCAAACATTCTTATTAACGTAAATCTGCAATATCAAATACCGTTATTAAATTAAGCAAACAATGTTTTTAACTTAATACTATTAGATAACACATAGTTATCAACTTAACAGGTGATCATCCAACTTGTGTAACGGACATATTCCCACTAATTTGGGGGACTACGTGACATTTCACGAATGTTTGTCCACATAGTTTATTTTATCATTACAGTAAACAGCATATTAAACCTTAACAAGATATATTAGCACACAAAACCCCTGAAATTATGTTATTATTAGTTATAAAGGCATTCAGATAGTGTTAACTTCTCCATGCAATGCTTTTGTCTTTTGCAGTCACCAATCCAAAACAGTTCTTCACGTCCAAATATATAGGAACAGGTATCCATTTTACTATCATTATAACGAAAACGGTTCACCTTCAGTGTTACCTTGAGTTTTAAACTACATCTATTAAAAATGAATCAACTGGTCCTTGGGAAACACGCAACAATTCTACAAATTTCAATCAAAATTAAACAAACAATTAAATTGTTACGCTGTATTGTTTACCTACACACAGAGTAGTGAAAACAAAACTCCAGCCTATGGATGGGAAATAGTAGTCCGAATTAATTCAGAAGACTTTACACTTATATACATAGAATATATATGCTGCCCTACCTCAAGAGCAGAGGACAATAGAGGTACAGTCCGTGGTGCATGAATAATCAATAGATTTCTCTGTAATGCTTGGAACACGAGTACGTTTATTGGATTACAAAAATAACCAGACTACCAAAGTTATTCGAGCGTGACTGGAGAACAGATACAATGTTTCGTCGTGAATGGAAGGTTTTCGTTGAGAGATAACGTGAATTACATATTTGCATACGATATGTATCTTTATCCTCGTGGTCGAAATTTAGCAGAGCAGAAAGAAACCTTTGCAAATAAAAGAAAGTAATAGCAAACAGAAGCAATTTGTTTACAGTTTTTGTGAAGAGAAACTGAAGATTTAGGATATTTTTAGGCTTAAAGTTATTTCTCTGAACAAAACACATTTTTGTTTAGAAACAATATGCATGATTTGAGTTAAAACAAATACCTTTTTTTTAGTTTTTGCATTTTACAAAAACTAATTGCAAAGCCGAAGTTGAAATCATCTGTTAATTTAACTCAGATAAATCAAAACGTGTTTACAAGATTTTGAGCTAATATTATGATTTGTAATTCTTATTCTCTCGAAAGAAATGATTGTTCAACATTAGAACAGGCTTTAAATTCTATAAAGTTAGGGTTAATTTTACTCTTCACTGTATATGGAGATAAATTTAGTTATAACTGTTATTTTTAAAGTTATTTTTATAATGTAAATGAAGGACATTTAATCAGATTTTCATCTATTCATTAAAGGCCTGGTGGTTAAGGCACTCAACTCGTAGTCTGAGGGTCGCAGTTTCGAATCCCCTTCGCACAAATTATGCTCGCTTTTTCAGCCGTGGGGGTCGTCATAATGTGACTGCCAATCCCACTATTCGTTGGTAAAGGAGTAGCCCAAGAGTTGGCGGCCTTCCCTCTCGTTTTACACTGTAAACTTATGGATAGCCCTCGTGTAGCTTTGCGCGAAATTCAAAACAAACAAACACTTTACTGTATTCACTCAAATGAACTATATACTGGATGCGTGTGTGATGAGACTTAACCAGCTTGACATGGCCAGGTGGGTTAAGGGGTTCTATTCGTAATCTGAGGGTTGCGGGTTCGAATCCCTGTCACACCAAACATGCTTGTCGTTTCAGCCGTGGGGGTGTTATAGTGTGATGGTGAATCCTACTATTCATTGGTAAAAGAGTAGCCCAAGAATTGACGGTGGGTAGTGATGACTAGCTGCCTTCCTTCTAGTCTTACACTGCTAAATTAGGGACAGCTAGCGCAGATAGCCCTCGAGTAGCTTTGTGTGAAATTCTAACCTAATTATTCATCAAATAATTCAGTAAAGAAAGAGAATAAAACCAAATAAATATAATACAGAGAACAAGGATATAAAAAACACAGTGGCTCAAGAGTCAGTTTGAAAGCTTATAACGTTAAAAACCAGGTTTCTGTAGCTGTGGTGGACACAGCACAGATAATCCATTGTGTACCTTCGTGCCTAATAACAAACAAAGAAAAATATATAAACAGATCAAGTAAGTTTGAAAATTAATCTTAAACAAAATAAATATAAATATTGAGCAACGGGAAAACAAACGGACGGCAGCATTCAGTATCAATTGTTCGGCCATTATTTTACCAACGAATAATGGGGTTGGCCATTACATTATCATGGCTGAAAGGGTGAACATGTTCGTGGCCGGGATTTGATATCGCTGTTGTAAAGCACAAACCCAAAACTTAAGAAACAAATTGTAAAGTCAATGGTAATACAGCGGCAAGTTTAAGGGCTTTCAAATATAAAACCCTGGGTTCGATTCACCAGGATGAACACAGTAGATAGCCGAATATGGTTTTGTTAAAAACAAACAAACAGTAAAATACAATGCCGTTTATGACGAAAGCAACATTAAAAGAAAAACATATTAATAATACATCATAATAGAAAGTTTAAAGAAAAGTATAATAAAAAAACAAAAGAGAGAAATGAAGATATTTACAAAAAGAAAGTTTAAATAAAATAAAAGAACAATAAGAATACTTTAAATACAAAAGTTATGGTATTTTTAAGCTATTTTCAACTCACTATGCAGTAACCTAAGTTAATATATATGAATATATAATATTATTGCATTGTGCCTAATCTATTATTCGGTGTTATACAGTAGACCAGATGTTTAATGAATATATTAAAGATTAATTTTCATTTCGTCAAAGATAAAATTGAAAATACCATCTGTGGTTTTGAGGTCTAATGCATTCTTCGATACGCTTATATACGTCTCACCATTATAAGAGGTGTGTTGGTATTTCTTTGGTTTGCTGATCTAGATTGTTTTAACGAACCTTGAATAGGTGAAACTGTAGCCCACGGTAGAGGATGCGATGAGTTAAAGATTGCAATAAAGCTCTTAACATCACAGATTATATTATGAATTTTACCTTTGGTGAATTGAAAAGAAATCCGTGATAAAATGAGAATAAAAATATAAAGGCATTTGTAAAAAAAAAATTGTATATAAAAAATGGTAAAATTTTTGCTCCAACGACTTCTATTCTTGAATTGAAACTTTAAAATTAATAGGTAAAAGATGAACAAAGTCCACTTAATTTAATGAAAACATAAACGTTTAAAGTTTTTTTCTCTGTACATACAATAGCTACAACTTTATCGTGAAAAAGTTCTAACATTTACGAGTGTCATGGTTTGACGAATATGACAAAAGATCTAACTTCACAACACCTACACAAAAATTCCTCTTGTTCCTTTTTTTGTACCTCTTACATTTGGCTATAAACAGAAACTTAAAACTTGCAGTATTGAATTAGTACTTTAAAGGCCTGGCAGCAATAAATTGAATGTTGAATTAATCAGAACTTACTTTGACAACAATTCAAACTAAATTTAGGAAATTCCAGACATTAAGTCACTTGATTCGGACAAATAAAAATAATGTGTCATGTTACATGTTAATTCTTCCCTGTGCGATTATTTATAGATGATTCAAACCCAACAGTCTTGTTTTTGAAGGACTGATACTTACCATCCCTGTATTTAGTTCCTTTTCCACTTGTTGTTTTAATACAGTATTTAAATAGATAATCAAAGGTTGTGTTTTTAACCAAATTCAAAATACAATGAGGTCCCAGCTGTAATATTTGTTGTTTATCTATTATTGGTTGGTATTTCCTGTTTCACCCTGTCTTTCAACTTTGTAAAGGAACAGCATTATTCTGTAAGAAAGCTAACATTAAGGGGTACACGTAACATCGTTTGCTCTAGAATTATGGTTTTTTAAGACTATTACTAGCTATCGGTGATACTTATAAAAGTGGATACATCGTTTGAAACTGCGTCACCTTAGTAAAACTGATTGGCATAGATCTCTTCTTTTGGTTTTTTTATTTATCATGTAATAAAAAAGAAACAGAAAAAAACACGAGAAATTCAATTTTTATTGTGATATTTATAGACATTTCCAGAACTTCTGACTCAGTAATTACAGGGATAATGTTATAATGATGATTTGTTGAGAAGATATTTAAAATAATAATTCGATGAACATTTCTGACCATCAAAGGCAGTCATGTCTGCTTGATAAATACAACATTACAATGATACTGTCTGCCTGATAAATAGAACATTACAATGATACTGTCTGCCTGATAAATACAACATTACAATGATACTTCCTGCTTCATAAAAACAACATTACAATGATACTGTCTGCTTGAGAAAAACAACATTTGAATGATACTATCTGCCTGATAAAAACAACATTTGAATGATACTATCTGCCTGATAAAAACAACATTTCAATGATACTATCTGCCTGATAAAAACAACATTTCAATGATACTATCTGCCTGATAAATACAACATTTGAATGATACTATCTGCCTGATAAAAACAACATTTCAATGATACTATCTGCCTGATAAATACAACATTACAATGATACTATCTGCCTGATAAAAACAACATTTCAATGATACTATCTGCCTGATAAATACAACATTACAATGATACTGTCTGCCTGATAAAAACAACATTTCAATGATACTATCTGCCTGATAAAAACAACATTTCAATGATACTGTCTGCTTGATAAAAACAACATTACAATGATACTATCTGCCTGATAAATACAACATTTCAATGATACTGTCTGCTTCATAAAAACAACATTTCAATGATACTGTCTGCTTGAGAAAAACAACATTACAATGATACTATCTGCCTGATAAAAACAACATTTCAATGATACTGCCTGGCTGATAAAAACAACATTTCAATGATACTGCCTGGCTGATAAAAACAACATTTCAATGATACTGTATGCCTGATAAAATCAACATTTCAATTATATTACTGTCTGCCTAAGAAAAACAAAAGATCAAGCTATAGCTTCTTCAAAAGCGTTGCATTAAGTGACACCTTTGTAAAAATAAAAAAAACAAACTAAATTGGCGTTATAAAACCGTTTTTATAAAACCGTTTTTGGCTCGAACAGTATATATTCTACACTCCAATAGGTACTACATACATTAAGTAACGTATTCAGTTTTTTTAAGGACAAATATCCAGAACAGACTAATTACGAGGCCATGGTTCCCCAACTTCTGTGTCACAGACCACAGAAAACAAGGAAAAGCTATTTAGGCCTTAGTGTTACACATACATGTAATACAAAAAAAGATTACGTTTTAACAGCTTTTGTTTTAGAAACCATACAAAACAAGACCACACTTGCTTATATTTTGTGTTACAAACCACACAAAACAAGACCACACTTGCCCATATTTTGTGTTACAAACCATACAAAACAAGACCACACTTGCCCATATTTTGTGTTACAAACCACACAAAACAAGATCATGCTCCACCATATTTTGTGTTACAAACCACACAAAACAAGATCATGCTCCACCATATTTTGTGTTACAAACCACACAAAACAAGATCATGCTCCACCATATTTTATGTTACAAACCACACAAAACAAGATCATGCTCCACCATTTCAAACAATACCATTATTCCCCAACCTCTCTTTTATAGATGAGAAACAAAGCCAGGTTCTCCAAACTTCTCTGTTATACGTCATGTAATAACTCGTATTTGGTCATAGTCTCCATTATAAATCAAACAAAACAAACCTAATTTCCAGCAAATTCCCAGTAATTCTACAGTGTAATGCCCCACCGGTTGTTTTACTGCTAGACGAATTTATTCAAAGATTTTCCAAACTGAAACATTTATATAGTAATATTGTTAAGCTAATTATTGCAGTGTTTTAAAGAAAGTTTGGATAATTTCAGTGAAAATAGAAAACTCACACAAAAGAGCATTTAGAACGATAACGGGTTTCGAAACCATGCCCTTAGCTGGAGTAATGTTGTCTTCTAATAATTAGTGTCTATAGTTTGAAAGAGATCTATAACCAAATTCTTACTGACATATCACCAGTATCATTAATAATATAATAAATCAGGTTTTGAAGCATATAAAGGCTTTCAGTCCATACGTTCACAAGATTCCAACCAAAACTTGAAATCAACAACTGATCACCTGTGAAATATGGCTAAAACTACAGCTGATCTCCTGTGAAAGATGGCTAATCTACAGCTGATCTCCTGTGAAAGATGGCTAAAACTACAACTGATCTCCTGTGAAAGATGGCTAATCTAACACTGATCTCCTGTGAAAGATGGCTAATCTACAACTGATCTCCTGTGAAAGATGGTTAAAACTACAACTGATCTCCTGTGAAAGATGGCTAATCTACAACTGATCTCCTGTGAAAGATGGCTAATCTACAACTGATCTCCTGTGAAAGATGGCTAAAACTACAACTGATTTCCTATGAAAGATGGCTAAAACTACAACTGATCTCCTGTGAAAGATGGCTAATCTACAACTGATCTCCTGTGAAAGATGGCTAAAACTACAGCAGTCTTGTTCGAACAAAACTTTCCGATGTATTGATCATTGGGACTTTTGTATGACTTTGGTCAGCATGAAGTTTGCCCACTCGCTTACATGACCCTCCACACTCTGTGGACTTTGGCTCAAGTCAAACTTGACCAAAGTGTTCTGTCGGTTTATTCTACACAAACTACATTATGTTTGTATTACCTTTGTTACAATATCAAGTTATTGGGTAAGTAATATGAGCGTTACACACTGAAAAATTCAGTATTGAACAAAGAGTAAATCTAGCATTTCATTTGACAAGTTAGCGTGATTCAAAACTTAAGCGCACCCTAGTGGTAAAGTGGCATGTCTAAGGACATACATCGCTTGAAACCGGGTTTTGATACCCGTGGTGGGCGGAGCACAGATAGCTCAATGTGTAGTTTCGTGCTTAACAGAAAACAACAAAACGTAAGAAACCTACTCATGAGCTCAACCTCAGTAGCCTCATAGATCGTTTCTATAGAATTCCAGAAACATGAATATGGTACTGACTAGAGATTTACACATGAATACATGATTTATGAAACGTCTATTGTAAATCGTGAGTTGTACAGTGTGCCAAGGTAAATCGGGTCTGTTGTTAAGTACGGATAATGTCTGCTGAAGAATTATAAGATTTCTTCTTCTAGTGCTTTTGAACTATAATACACCAATTATAAAAACGGATTCTACACCTGGCTCACAAACATTATTTGCTAAATTCGTATACAGATTCGAGTTGGACTTGGACTGAGATAAAAGGAATACAAGGATGGTCCTCTCTTTAATAAGAGTAGTAGTTAAGTTCTTGGAAAGTAAAGGAAAGCCTGTCGTGCGTGTTTGGCTGAAGAGAAAAGTTAATTTTGATGGCAGGGGTAACAGTAATAGAAGTACAAAGTCTCTGTAAAATATTATATCGATGCTGCGAGGTATTTATAGAGAGCTGAACTATAACGTACTGGTGTAATAATATGTATTAACACTAGCGGGTCGAGAAACAGCCGTTTAGATGGTTTTGATTGGGTGTCAAGTTCACTTTGTCCCACGTGAAAAATGTCATTATGAGAACTGTCTTCAACGATTGATTACTTAAGACGAGCAAAATACGGACCATTTTGTCTGTTTTTGTCGTTGTTTTACGTGTATATGTCAAACTTATACACTATGTACATAGATATAAATATTATAAAATAGTAGAATGTATATTTATCATAAAGGATGAGCTCACGTAAATATTTGAATTTAACACGCCGATATATATCTGAATCTTCTTAGATTAATTCAAAATATCCCTATGCATACACCGAACGGTAAATAAACAGTTATATGCATGAAAACACATTAGGCCTACATACAAACCAGTTAGAATTTTGTTTGTTCCAATGCTTGTATATACATTCACATTTCTTAACACATTGCAGTTAGACCACTTCGAAAAGAATCATTGTAGCACTGCTACGTCTCAGACTTGTGCAATGTGAAAATAAAAACTTATTTTGTACAACGACTACATTGGTTTCACAGACCAATAATACATTGTTGTTTGTTTTTTTGAATTTCGCACAAAGCTACTCGACAGCTATCTGTGCTAGCCGTCCCTAATTTAGCAGTGTGAGACTAGAGGGACGGCAGCTAGTCATCACCACCCACCGCCAACTCTTGGGCTACTCTTTTACCAACGAATAGTGGGATTGACCGTCACATTATAACGCCTCCACGGCTGAAAGGGCGAGCACGTTTGGCGCGACGGGGATGCGAACCCGCGACCCTCAGATTACGAGTCGCACGCCTTAACACGTTTGGCCATGCCGGGCCAATAATATATTTTGTGGATCTTTCAAATTATATCTTACTATAATTGACCAAAGTTTCTCTCTTTTCATTTGACAAAAATACAACATTGATTGAGATGTTTGAAAGATCAATTTTCCTATATTTTTTATCAAATAAAAATTAATTCTTTTCCTGGTTCGACTGTACTACTGATTTCAAACTCCTCTGGTATAGGTTTATTTTTTCTCGCTCTAGTAATAACATCAAAGACCGCATTATAGGCCTAGCCTTCAGGTTGCAGTTTCAATGCATCTTGCTTAGATCTTTCATTGTAACAGCGGTATCAAACACCATGTTATAGATCTCTTCTCAAGACACAGTGCCGGTTTCAAAATACAGTATATGTTATAAACCTAGTATTATTCACGAAATGCCGATTTCAAACTGCAGTACGTGTTATACACCTAGTCTTGTCGTAGCTGTGTTGGTTTCAAACTGCAGTACGTGTTATAAACCTAGTCTTGTCGTAGCTGTGTTGGTTTCAAACTGCAGTACGTGTTATAAACCTAGTCTTGTCGTAGCTGTGTTGGTTTCAAACTGCAGTACGTGCTATAAACCTAGTCTTGTCGTAGCTGTGTTGGTTTTAAACTGCAATACGTGTTATAAACCTAGTCTTGTCGTAGCTGTGTTGGTTTCAAACTGCAGTACGTGTTATAAACCTAGTTTTCTCGTAGCTGTGTTGGCTTCAAACTGCAGTACGTGTTATAAACCTAGTCTTCTTCGTAGCTGAGTTGGTTTTAAACTGCAGCACGTGTTATAAACCTAGTCTTGTCGTAGCTGTGCTGGTTTCAAACTGCAGTACGTGTTATAAACCTAGTCTTGTCGTAGCTGTGTTGGTTTTAAACTGCAATACGTGTTATAAACCTAGTCTTCTCGTAGCTGTGTTGGTTTCAAACTGCAGTACGTGTTATAAACCTAGTCTTGTCGTAGCTGTGTTATTTTCATACTGCAGTACGTGCTATAAACCTAGTCTTGTCGTAGCTGTGTTGGTTTCATACTGCAGTACGTGCTATAAACCTAGTCTTGTCGTAGCTGTGTTGATTTCAAACTGCAGTACGTGTTATAAACCTAGTCCTGTCGTAGATGTGTTGGTTTTAAACTGCAATACGTGTTATAAACCTAGTCTTGTCGTAGCTGTGTTGGTTTCAAACTGCAGTACGTGTTATAAACCTAGTCTTCTCGTAGCTGTGTTGGCTTCAAACTGCAGTACGTTATAAACCTAGTCTTGTCGTAGCTGTGTTGGTTTTAAACTGCAGCACGTGTTATAAACCCAGTCTTGTCGTAGCTGTGTTAGTTTCAAACTGCAGTACGTGTTATAAACCTAGTCTTGTCGTAGCTGTGTTGGTTTCATACTGCAGCACGTGTTATAAACCTAGTCTTGTCGTAGCTGTGTTGGTTTCAAACTGCAGTACGTGTTATAAACCTAGTCTTATTGCGGCTGTGTTGGTTTCAAACTGCAGTACGTGCTATAAACCTAGTCTTGTCGCAACTGTGTTGGTTTCAAACTGCAGTACGTGTTATACACCTAGTCTTGTCGTAGCTGTGTTGGTTTCAAACTGCAGTACGTGTTATAAACCCAGTCTTGTCGTAGCTGTGTTGGTTTCAAACTGCAGTATGTGTTATAAACCTAGTCTTATTGCGGCTGTGTTGGTTTCAAACTGCAGTACGTGCTATAAACCTAGTCTTGTCGTAGCTGTGTTGGTTTCAAACTGCAGTACGTGTTATAAACCTAGTCTGGCTTGCGATTGTGTTGGTTTCAAACTGTACATGTTATAAACCTAGTCTTCTTACGGCTGTGTTGGTTTCAAACTGCAGTACGTGTTATAAACCTAGTCTTGTCGCAACTGTGTTGGTTTCAAACTGCAGTACGTGTTATACACCTAGTCTTGTCGTAGCTGTGTTGGTTTCAAACTGCAGTACGTGTTATAAACCTAGTCTTGTCGTAGCTGTGTTGGTTTCAAACTGCAGTACGTGTTATAAACCTAGTCTTGTCGTAGCTGTGTTGGTTTCAAACTGTGGTAACTTGGTTTTCCGTTGCTGTTGTGGTTTCAAAACCAAGTATCGTATTGTAACTCTGAACTCCTGTTGCTGTGCCTTCTTTTAGGCTTAG